>NW_026878733.1:0-25013 GCF_032173495.1 Musca vetustissima | reverse complement strand
TTAGTGAAATCATGTAAATATCAGGGTATCTTAAAAGGAAACACCTGATCCCAATAATAAAAAAATTACAGGTTTTCATCGTTTTCTAGGACCAATGTTTAATTTTGTTCAAAGCTACATGATGGTTAAAAGAAATACTTTTTTATAATTTTATGATTAAAAAAACTAACGAAATCGTCCACATCCTCTGAGTTAACATACAACTATTTTCTTCAAAATAATCAATTATTTGATAAACCAATCTGTATTAACCATAAACACATGTTGGATGTTCATAACAAATACACATTTAATAATTTACGTTAAACCGCTAGACATCTAGAATAACTTACCACAGAGATAGGTAATTATTAAGAAGCCAACTAAAGCAACTGAAAATGGAAATTATTTCACATATAAGACATTTAATATATATATATATATATTTGTTATGGATTATTATGACAGCGATGTTAAGAGTTATAATAAATTATATAATTGATTTGAAAATATAATCTGACGTTATTTTAACGATTTTGTAATATGAATTTCCTGGAATGCAATAACATTGACATCAACAGGTTCTGATACAGTCACTTGAAATGCGGCTAACATAAAACCACACTTCATTTTCTCTCGATGATTGCAAAACGGATAACTTAATATGTAGTTGGAATTATATTATGAGATGATTACAATCAAGTGATGTATTCCATGAATGGAGAATGGTATGGGAAAGTTGTTGTTTAAATTGTATTAACTGCACAAGATATCGATCATAAGCCATAATGGATGAAGTGTTGAATGTGACATTTCAATTTAAAGGCATTCGTCTTTAGTCAGCGGTACAAACAAATGAGCAAAATCTATTAAGGCTAGTATATATCCGCTACTCCGTTATCGCAAAACGGATATTTCTTAACCAACAAAAAATGTTATAATTCAAATAAATGAGTATAAGTATTCTCATAATTATATATTGAATTTTGAATCGCAAAAAAAGTTTGGTTACTAATTTAATACCATCGATTTGTCAGATAGTTTACTTTATTTTCGACATGTTCTCCCCACTTTGTGTACCCTTTTGAACATTCTTTAATTATTCAATTTTTTTATTATAACAAAAATTGGAAAAATGTTCATGTTTTGCACGCTTAATAAATGGTTACCCATTTCGTGTTTTCAAAAGTATGGGATATTAAAAATCTACTAGAATGATGGTAATTCTGCTACCGCCACATATCGTGTCTTGATAATTTATGGCGCCCAACTACGCGATTGGCACATGTGTGAAGACATTTTATGAGACTGGACCGGTTACAAATAAACGAAATTTGGGGTTCTGAGAATCCTCAAGTAATTGAAAAGAGATCATTACATCCAGAAAAATACACTGTTTGGTGCGTTCTTTGCTCCAAATGTGTGATTGGACCTCATTTCAGCGAAAACGACAGTTGAACGACTGTCACCTTCAATTCGGAGCTTTATGATCACATGATAATCGATTTTTTTGCCTACTATTGAAGAATACGACTTGAAGAGTATGTAGTTTTAACAAGGCGGTTTCTAACGCCACGCAAATCGAACGAATATTATTTTTGATATCGCTTGAACGTCGTTTCAAACTTTTTTGTGTCGCTGCTACAATTTAAGTTAATAGATTCGTAATAGATTTCCATAACAAAGGCTGAAATGGCTTTCCATCTTAAGAAGAAAATGTTCACATCACAATTTGCCAGAGATTATATAGAGTATTTAACCTGAGTGGTGTCAGTAGTGCGATATTTACCTGTTCCATACAATACAGCTGCTATCAAATCGCCGTGATCTATAACATAATTATGCAAATGTGTTTGGCGTACCTACTTCGTCATGGCGATCCACAGCATTACATCCATTCAGGTGTACTTTACTCTTTGTATATGTTGTTTTATTTTATTAATTACGCTACGAAGTTATCTTAAACCAATGCCATAACGTTAATTAATGACAAATACAGATTATAAAATTTCAGTTTCATTTATGCAAAACACCAACAAATCAGAAGCTGAATTAATTTGTTAAACAGGTTTAAAATATCTAACTAACACTTGACTATATTTGTTATTTGTTTTGCATTTCATTGTGGAAAAAAGTTAGACATGCGATTTGTAAATGGTAATAATTTCAATTGTTAATAAATTCATTAAACATGACTGACTTTTTGCAATTACCAAAGAACAATGCGTTTGAAGGTAGCTGAACAAAATGAATGTATTCGTAATTTAATTAAGTTTCCATGATGATTTATAAAATCCAATTCATGTACTAAAAATGTGTTTATCAATTAAAATTTCAAGAATAGTAATTATTTTAATATTTTTTTCATTAAAAAAATATTTTTGAAATTACTCGTGGATTTATTAAAAAATATTTTTCACGATACACCAAAGGCGTGGATTTATTGAAAACTTTTTCACTGTACACCAAAGGCGTGGATTTATTAAAAAAATTGTTGGATTATTAAAAAATTGTTTTCACGATACACCAAAGTCATGGATTATAAAACCAGTAAGGAAAGTAGTAAAGTCGGACGGGGCCGACTATATGATACCCTTCATCACTTTGGGTATATTCAACAGATGAATTCTAACAGACGTTGAATTTTTGAAGGACCAGTAAAATATACTAATTTTTTCATTTGGTCAGATATAGGGTTGCTTCTTACAATGGGACAAAATTCCAAACCAATTTCATTCTAATTTCAGTATATTTGGTGTATATCGGCCACATTTTGAGTTCTTGGTGCATCTTATACTTCAAATCGGGAGAAAATATATATAGGAGCTCTATCCTAATCTGAACCGACTTCAAAACTTTCCTCACGCTGTTATCGTAAATTCAGTACATTGTGCAAAATTTTGTAGCAAACGCCCAACTTTGGTCTTTAGTGCATCTTTTACTTAAAATCTGACGAAACTATATGTACGAGATATATCTAAATCTAAACCGATTTCAACTAAACTTGTCACACGTTATGTTATAGTAACTTCAGTACGTAGTGTAAAATTTTGTACTGATTGGACCCACTTTGGTGAACCATTTATATCCAACTTCTAGGTTATACTAACTTCAGTACGTTGTGCAAAATTTGTGTCAATTTTGTGTAAATCGGACGAAAATATATATTTAAAAGCCAGCAACGTATACAGGATTTCATTTCCGGGGGGTGGGGGGTTCGGTAGTACAAATGAAAAAAATTCCCGGGCCAACCTGGCCCCGCCTCTGCGTACTTCCCTGGTAGTAGCTATATCAAAATCTGAACCGATTTAATGAGACTTGCCAGAGATTAACTTATATTAACTACAGTTCACAGTACAAAATTGTGTGGCAATCGGACAAACTTTGGGTCTTTATTGCACAATTTACATAAAATCGGAAGACAAGAGTATATGGGACCTATAAATAAATCTGGACAGATTTTTAGGAAACTTAACATACATCATTCTAGACCTAAATCATTACGCTATGCCAAATTTCGTGCAAATCGAAAGATATATAGGTACTTTGGTACATTACATTAAATCGGACACAAATTTGGGAGATATATCTAAATCTGGACCGATTTTCAGGAAACTTAATACACATCATTCTAAACCTAATTCAGTACGCTGTGCTAAATTTCGTGCAAATCGAAAGATATATAGGGACTTTGGTACATCATTTACATTAAATCGGACGAAAGTATATCTAAATCTGGACTGATTTTCTGGAAACTTAACACACATCATTCTAGACCTAATTCAGTACGCTGTGCCAAATTTCGTGCAAATCGAATGATATTAAGGGACTTCGGTACATCATTTACCTGAAATCAGACGAAAATATATATGGGAGCTATATCTAAATCTGAACCGATTTTTCCTAATTTCAATAGGGTTCGTCCTTGGGTCAAATAAAATTTCATCCAATTCGGATTATAAATGCGACCTATTCTGTAACTTTTAACAACATTCGATATTGTTTAATTTTCTTTTGTTATTGTAAAAACAACAAAACAAACAAATGTAATTGTTGTAATATAAACAATGTCGGAAATTTTTAAAAAGTTACAGAATAGGCCCACTGTACTTTGTTTACAATTTAATATGGACAGAAAGACGGACGGACATGCATTCTATGCATATTCTCAAAGGGAACCATGCGTCTATCTCGTTTCCTTTTGCCTATTACAAACATATGCACAAAGACATAATACCCTGTACAACAGTGTGGTGAAGGGTATAAGAAAATAGTTTTCACGATACATCAACGGCGTGGATTTATTTAAAACATAGTTTTTTGACTATACATTAAAGACGTGGATTATTAAAACGTTTTCAAGATACAGCAAAAGGCATGGATTTAAAAAAAAGTTTCATGATACAGCAAAGTTTTCAGAAAAATATTTTTGTAATTCTTGAAATTAAAAAATATATATATTTTTCGGTATCCACCAAAAGATTAAAATATGTTCTTTAAAATTAATAATATAAAAAAATAAAAATATTAAAAATCAATTTTTCGGATCTACCAAAATTTTAAATTTCTCAAAAAGTATTTTCCAGCGTCCACCAATGGTGTAGTATTTAAAAAAGTAGCTAGAAAAATGATTATGTATGAAGATCAACTTGTCTAGTTTTCACAAATAGTCTAATATTAAAAATTATCCTAGAACTGTTGAAGTCATCGACGATTTACTAAACATACTCATAATTAATAATAGTCATACGCACCCTGGTTCGTAAAAATAAAAATTTATTTGTTTAACGTGTATCACTTGATTGGAATTTTTTAACAAAACATATATTAAAGGATGCACCAAGTACATCAATCTATTCATATTTTAATATGGTCCATCATGGCCCATGGATCGAGTGTCTCACTTTATTTTTGAGATAAACCAGCTATCTTTTGTCTATAGTTTTAAAAACTTAGTTTTCACAAAACTCAGAATCCGTATGAAAAAGTTTATTGAAGCGGAATGATCCACAGAAAACACAATTAAATACGTGATATTTTCAAAATGTTTTAAATGTGTTTTATCAAATAGAAAGTCAAAAACACATGTTTGCACTTCAACATAAATATTTGAAATTTTATTTTCCCCAAGAAACTCAAATTTTTATGAATCGAAATAAAAATAGAAAAAAATAAATTAAATTGATGATGGAAGGATACATAACCTAGCATATTTTACTTCTACAGACTAAACTCGATTTGCCATTTTTTACATCTACAACCTCCCATTTTTTCCTTATTGTTTTTGTCCGATTTGCTTATCAATGCAACCTAGTTTTAGATTTTTGTTGTACGTTGGCTATAGCACTTTTTGTCTGTGTTTTTTTCAAGTGTGGAACATGTCATGGCAAAGTGCCGACGTTTTTGTGTTCAGTAGTTCTTTTTGTTTGTGTTTGTATATTTCCATCCCACTAAGGCTGCAGCTTGTTATGTGTGTTCATATGCTTCAGCACACTCAATATACTGCAAGTTATGTACATACATAGTTATCTATTTTTACATTCAAAATAAAATTCAATAGAGGCGTTAGCCAATGAACACTTTTTTATGTTGGTTTAGCCTACCTAACTGTTTTTTTTTACTTATTTTATTTTCAAAAGTAATGATTATTGGAATAGCAATATTTATTATTTATAGGAAAACAATTTTTATTTTAAATCTTAGATACAATTGTTCGGCATTGGTTTTAAGACGATACACATATAAAGCGATTGGAAGACTAAATTTGATTCAAATATTGCCCATCGTAATATTTTTACCAAGCTTAGTTAAACCCGAAGTCTGGGGTCTATCGGACTCACATCAATATTGGTCCACGTTTTAGGACCAACCTAGTCAACTGCAATCTGGTGTTTTTAGGTTATCACTGGGTAGAAAGTGTTCCCACTAGAAATGATTAATATTGGCATTTTGAAGCTTTAATGCACGTTTATTCCTAACATACTTGGTTCTAATTATACCCTTCACCACACTGTGGTACAGGGTATTATGTCTTTGTGCATATGTTTGTAACAGGCAAAAGGAAACGAGATAGACACATGGTTCCTTTTGAGAATATGCATAGAATCACTTTCTGAGTCGATTTATGTATGTCCGTCCGTCTGTAGATGTTAAATTGTAAACAAAGTACAGGTCGCATTTATGATCCGATTTGGATGAAATTTGGCACAAGACACTTATTTGGCCCAAGGACGAACCCTATTGAAATTGGGAAAAATCGGTTCAGATTTAGATATAGCTCCCATATATATTTTCGTCCGATTTAAGGTAAATGGGGCACCAAAGTCCCTGCATATCTCTCGATTGGCACGAAATTTGGCACAGAGTACTGAATTAGGTCCAGAATGATTTGTGCCAAGTTTCGAGAAAATTGGTTCAGATTTAGATATATCTCCCATATATAGTTTCGTCCGATTTGAGGTATATGGTGCACCAAAGTCTCTACATATCATTCGATTTGCATAAAATTTGGCACAGAGTACTGAATTAGGTGCAGAATGATGTGTGCCAAGTTTCGAGAAAATCGGTTGAGATTTAGATGTAGCCTCTATATATTGTTTAGTCCGGTTTAAGGTAAATGGTGCACCAAAGTCCTTATATATCATTCGATTTGCACGAAACTTGGCATAGAGTACTGAATTAGATCCAGAATAATGTGTGCTAAGTTTCGTGAAAATCGGTCCAGATTTAGATATAGCTCCCATATATATTTTCGTCCGATTTAAGGTAAATCGGTCTCCAAAGTCCCTATATATCTTTCGATTTGCACGAAGTTTGGCATAAAGTACTGATTATGTCAAGAATGACGTGTGCCATGTTTCGAGGAAATCGGTTCAGATTTATATATAGCTCCCATATATATTTTCGTCCTATTTAAGGTAAATGGGTCTCCAAAGTGCCTATATATCTTTCGATTTACACGAAGGTTGTCGTAGGGTACTGAATTGGATCCAGAATGATGTGTTAAAATCGGTTCAGATTTAGTTATAGCTCCAATATATATTTTGGTCCGATTTAATGTAAATTGTGCACTAAAGAACCAAAGATTGGCCGACCCGCACACAATTTTCTACAATGTACTGAAGTTACTATAACCTTTCGTGTGTCAAGTTTTCTTGAAATGGTTCAGATTTACATATAGCCTCTATATATACTTTCGTCCGATTTTAAGTAAATGGTGTACTAAAGACCCATAGCTAGGCCGATTGGCAAAACGTACTGAAATTAATATAAATTAGTATCGGCCAAGTTTCCTTGAAATCGGTTTAGATATAGATATAGAATAGCTTCCATATATAATTTCGACCTATTTCTGTTGATTGTAAACCAAATAATGAATGATTGATATTACATTTTAAACAGTGAAGCATAAACAGTGAAGTTTGCTTAAAGTCTATTTACAAAGTATGGAATAGATTGCAGAATGGCATGTATAAGGATTGATGTTAGTCGGTTTACTTTTATATAAAGATCGCATTTTTAAGTTCGTTCAATTTCATGTCAATGTTCCTTCAAAAATACGACATCTGTAAAGATACATATGTAGAATATCCCCAAAGTGGTGAAGGGTATCATATAGTCGGCCCAGTCCGATTTTACTACTTTCCTTACTGGTTTTATATAAGGAATTCTCATGAAGCTGAAAATCTCCTTACCAAAAATGATCAATATAGATCCAAGTTTCCACGTATCAAATTCTCTCTATGTGTCGACATAAATTATTATTCATCAAAGGATGCATGATTCCGTTGTGCTGTTAAGTATTGCTATTTAATTGAACACTGCTAAAATGGTTACCACAAACATTTACCAACGTTGTGTTATATAAATGGTATACCACAGCAAGTCTTATATTCAATTCACTGACAATATCTAAAAACCAATCTGGGTTTTAAAAACAAAATAACAGCCAAACAACAACAACAAACAAAGTGTCATAAATTTGTAATTTTCTCTTGTTAGACTTAAGTGGGCTGCAGTTTCCAAGTGTTTGATTTTTATTAACCTCGCCTCATTCAAGCGGACCGAAAACTGATGGAAACAACACAAAAAGCAGAAACGTTGACAACGTCATCGCCATTGCCATCAGTATAACCATTTATTTGCCTATTCTGCCATTCTCAGTTGTTGGCCTTAGCATTGCAACTGATAGCTTTAACTATGTCATGCTACTCCACGGTATTCAACGATTCAAAACCCATGGTGGTTGGTGTTCTTATCGTGTTTTGTTTTGTTTTTTTTTTTTTTTTGCCTTTCAAGTAGTTTTCTTTGCGTATTTGATTTTCCTTTTATATTAAATTTTATCACCCGAAATGCAGTAAAGAAAAGTGATTCTTACCAATTTTTATATTGTCGGGATGACAGAGAGAGCGAAATGCACCTGGTTGTACTGATGTCCAATTATGGTGACATGGGTGGTTGTGTGTTGTATTCAATGTTGTTCGGTGAAATATTTTAAGGTTTTACTTTTAACCGCCAACATTGTCATCATTCTGTTTGCCACAGACTTGTGTTGTCTACATGAATTTATCCTGTCATCCTGTCGTTCCTGGCACCATCCATCCATCGAACAAAATGGCATTCTCACATAGTCATATATATATATTTTTTTGTATTTTAAGCTATCTGAAATTGAAGTATTTCGTGGAATCAACATTTTAATATAATTGAGATGAAATGCTAAATACTGGATACAAAGTAAATTTTAATTTATATAATTGATGCATTGAAGCTTTGTTTCTTGATATCGTGACATTTCGATGACTCTTGTGTGTTCTTTTTTTCTTTAAGCAAATTAAAGGCAAACAGATAGTATTTCATTTAAATAAGAAATATTTATTTACATTTTAATTTTTGAACCCACCAGAATGTAACGAATACAGGGTGATTAGATTAAAAAAATATTTAAGTAGGATTTTCTATTGGCGTAGATTTGTTTAAGGGGAACCCACACATTTTCGGTTTCAAAAAAAAAAAAAAAAAAAAAAAAAAATGATTTAATTCGAACCTACACTAATTCAAGAATGTCCCTACAAATTTTCAAGTGAAAATCTCTACAATTTTTTAAGATATATCCGATTTCTTGTGTTAGCATCAGGTGACAGCAAGAGAGATTCTCAAACTTTAAACGCGTTTTTCTCCAAATAGCGTTTTTGCGAATGGCGGGCACGATAACTCAAAAACCAATCGATTTCAAATTTTGAGACGTTTCTCTGTGAGTGTATAGCTATCACATAAACTAGGATAAAGCCAATCGATGAAGATCTTCCTTATTTTTTAACTTAGTTTGTGGTAAAAAATAGGCGATTTTTCAAAAAAAAATTCAAAGTTCCGCCATTTTGTTAATTGTTGTGCAAAGTCAATAATCCTAGTTCATACGAGAGCCAGACTCTTTCTGACACCGTTGGAATTTTCGGATTCCGATGTTCCAGTGTGGAGTTATCAGGACTTATAAGGACTTTTCTTTGATCACAAAAAAACAACAACAATTTTTTGTAAATTATTTTTCTTCCTTTGTAAATCTTCAAATATATATGTGCAAAGTTACAAATCTTAACAAGCATTGGTATTAATTTACAAGCGCATTTAAAATCTTAAACATAAAAAATCGAGAATGGGGTGGGGGGAGGTGGTTGATTTCCTTAAGAACTTTCTCAACCACCCCGACATAGCACAGTGGGAAAAAATACCGATCTAGCGCGCAGAAAATCAAAAAATGAAGTTGAAGGAAACTTTAAAACATTAATGCAGTTTTAAAGTAGAGTGTTGAGAGTACTTAAGTCCGTATAAAATAATCCGAATTAATAAGCTAGAACGGAATAACGGTACATTTAAAACAGAAAATTTTTCCAATGTTAAAAATGGCATTTTTTTGCTATAAAATTGCGATGGTCGTGTGCATTCTGTGAATATATTATTATAAAATTTTGTCCATTTTTGATATATAGTATTGGTATTTAATTAAATGGTATAGTTATATAACCCATAAGTTATTTTAATTTAGGTGTTTCGGGCTAAATATATGTAAGGTCCGTTTTTTTTAATTCCTTCAATTAAAATAGGGGTTTAGTATGGAGTGCAGTCGAGTTCAGCTTTGATTTTTGTTTTATTTTTCTTGTGTGTCTGTCTAGAACATCATACTAAATTTTTTCCTGCGACTTCCTGCGATTCTCGGATTTATGACAATTTTTTGAAAAAATGCCAATTTTGTGTAGGAAGCTTTTTTAAGGTTTTGTTCAAATAAAATTAAAAATTTGTGAATTTTTTTGATATAATTCATCAAATATGACTTGGAATATATCACAGCATAGCAGATAAGAAAAAAACAAGTTCAAAATGTCCATCCTAAGGTTCAAGAGTACTGGGTGTGAGTATGAAAATGAGGGATTTAAGTAAGCTGCTCCAAACGTTGATTTTAAACTCATGCACTGAATATACATTTATTCCAAATGTCTTTCTAAATGAAAATTAAAATTACAACGAAATCGGTTGTAAGAGTCTTCTAAAATACCGCAGGTAAAGGGTCCACTTTATGAACCATGGAAAAATATCATTGGTGTAACATTCATATATACACTGTTTTACCTATATTTATGATTTTCGTGGAGGTGGAGTTTATGGACTTTTATTATACCTGTTATGGGGTTTCCAATGACTGACATGACTTCGGATGACTTTATGACTTTGTCATGCGAATTTCGTTAGGGTCGGATACAGGTATCAGTTACCAATGAATGCAAAAATACATATTATTTATAGATTTTTCTACCTATGAATGAAAAATCCGCATTTAACAAATGTTCATTCATAGATTTTTCTCATTCAATAAGTGTCAAAGAACGGGATTATACAAGTTATAAAGAAGTGAATAGCGATTTATTTTAGTTCTTAAACAAGTGAAGTGGAAAAATGTCAATTTTGTACAGAGAGCTCTTTGAAGTTTGGCTAAAATCTAAAAAAGGTTCTGATGTAAAAGAATATATATTAAATAGACTTGGAGTTAATGCTACCGATTATGCAAACTCTAAAGGGATTTGTCGAACAGTTACCACGCTATGTACGCGATTTAAAACGAAAGAAGAAAAGATGCTATCCCAAAGAATCGGACATAAAGGTAACTGCTGTATCTGCTGAAGTTAGTTTGCAGGCCTTGGCTGATCATACAACATCAAGAATCGTTGAGGAACAAAGATAGGTTATTTCGAAGGCAATAGAAAAAACATCATTAAGGACATTTACTATGATCTACAAATGGGGTTGTGATGGCAGTTCGGGTCACTCTATTTACAAACAACAAATTCCTGGCAATACAATGGATGAATATTTGTTTACAGTATGTTTAGTCCCCTTACAACTAAAAGTGGATAACATAATAGCTTGGAAAAATCCGCGTCCTTCATCTACTCGCTTTTGTCGTCCAATTAAACTCTGTTTAAAAAAGGAGACCACGTCCTTAATCCAGACAGAAGTGAATCTTATAAAGGAACAAATCGGAAATATTCTAAATACAAAAATAGAAGATCCAGACATAGAGGTGGAGCACATCTTCCATTTAACAATGATCGACGGCAAGGTATTTAGTGCTATATCGGAATCATCTACCCAATCATGTGGAATTTGTGGTGCAACACCAAAAGTAATAAATGATTACAACAAAATTTCGTCATTAACCCCAAACGTCAATTTATACGAATACGGTCTGTCTACCTTACATGCAAGGATTCGATGTTTAGAATGTATATTGCACATTTCATACCGACTGGTTTTGAAAAAGTGGAAAATTAATAGCTCCGATCGGCCACTTTTCGAAGAAAGGAAGGCACGTATCATTAATGATTTGAAGGAAGAAATGCACATTATTGTTGACACACCTAAGTCAGTATCCGGAACAACAAACGATGGCAATACTGCTAGGCGTTTTTTTAGCCAACCTGGCATGGCATCATCGATAACTGGTGTTGATGAAAAATTAATTAAAAATTTTAGTATCATCCTTTCAACCATGGCCTGTGGATATGCTATTAACGTAGAGTCTTTTAAAAAACTTACTGAGGAAACATTTATTCTTTTCGTGGAATTATATTCTTGGTTCTATATGCCTTCAAGCATACACAAAATATTAGTGCATGGAGCTGATATAATTAAATGTGCAGCTTTGCCCATAGGAATGTTGTCTGAAGAAGCCATGGAATCCAGAAATAAGGACTTTCGGAACTACAGGGAACTGTACACCAGAAAAATTAGTCGTGAGGAAACAAAGAGGGATCTTTTCAATAGTTGCTATTTTCTTCTGATCCAAAAATATCAAGTTTGTCTCGTAGTACATCTCTTAACCATCGATATAGTGAGCCACTATCTGAAGAAGTCCTTAAACTACTGGAGGATCCAATGCTACCAACTAATTCAGATCAAAACTCGGATTCTGAATGTGATTAGTATTTAATAATTAACGCCTAAATTTTGTAAAATATATATAGTTTAATGTTTTAGATATGTAATATTTACAATAATAAAGATATATACAATAACAATAGTGTTTGGCCTTAACCCACTTTTTACCCTCCAAATGTTTCCGAATTTTTAAAAGAAGCTTCCATTTTAGGAGTACTATTAGTTATAACGAAAAATATTGCTTATTATAAAATATTTCAATTGCCTCAAAATAGTAATTTTCACCAAAAAATTTAAGTTTTTTCTAAAAAAAAAAATCGGCGCTTAATGGGTTAATAAAAAAAATAGGCGTGGATTTTGTATAGATTTTTTTCAGGTGCCCACCATAGACGAGAATTCTAAAACAGGATATTTTTTTCATAGGCGTAATTTTATAAATAATATATTTTTAGTTGCCTAGCATAGGCGTGGATCCTTTTAAGAATTTATTTCTACCACCCAATAGTCGGCGTGGATCTTTTTTAACCACATTGGAATTTTATTAACCACACAAATTAGATATGAATATATTTTGTAAGTGCCTAGCATAGGCGTGAATTTTATAAATGATATATATTTTTAAATGCCTAGCATAGGCGTGGATTTTATAAAAAATATATTTTTTAAGTGCCTTGCATAGGAGTGGATCTTTTTATGAATATCTATTTTAAGTACCTAGCATAAGCGTGGATCTTTTTAACAATTTATTTCTACCACAATAGTCGGCGTGAATCTTTTACAAGAATTTTATTAACCACACCAATTAGGCGTGATTTTTTTTGTATACCAAAAATAGTCGTGATTTTTTTGTACCACCGAAAATAGGCGTGGATTTTTAAAAGCATTGTATTAACAACACAAAAAATGCGTGAATTTTTCTAAAATAATTATTTGAAGCCACCCAAAATAGGCGTGGGTATTTCAAGCATTTTAATAACAGAAACAAGTGAAAAAGCGTTAAGTTCGGCCGGGCCGAACTTTGGATATCCTCCACCATAGATATACTGACAGGTACCTGAAATAAAAATATAGGGAACATAGCAAAAAGTGTACCTATACTGACATTTCTAAAAACCGATTATGGTTCTAAATATTGGTTCTAGACCACATGTTTCTTTAGACCATATTTGTTTCAAAAAATTTTGATTTCATCAAGTTCGAACATGGGGAATATCGGTCCACTCCTTTTGGTACCTCCCACACCGGCGCTAGGCCTAAATGCGGTTAATCGTTTATATATATATATATATATATATTTGAATATATAAGGTTAAATATCGAACCTTATGTTATATATTTTTCGTATCTTCCGCAGATGAAATGATTACAACAAAGTCTTAGAACCAAACCTAAACACGGAACAAATCATATAACTATTTTAATATAAACCAGTAAGGAAAGTAGTAAAGTCGGACCGGGCCGACTATATGATACCCTTCACCACTATGGCCATATTTAAAAGATGCACCCTAACAGAAGGGCCTTTAACATGAAATTGGGTGAACTAACATTTTTGACTTTTATCTAAATATCGCCTTAGATCAATCCATAAACATGTTCATTGTTACAATGGGACAACATTATGTAAATGGATTTAATGCAAATATCAATCGTGCACCCGTTGAATACTTGGAACACGAAGTCGGTATGAAATATATATGGGCTACATCTGTACTTCCACCAATTTCACGAATCTTCACACACATCATTCTAGACTTAATTCAGTACGCTATGCCAAATTTCGTCAAAATCGATAGAAATGTAGGGAACTTGGTACACCATTTACATTAAATTGGGCGAAAATATATATGAGAGCTATATCTAAATCTGAAACGATTTTCACGGAACTTAACACACATCGTTCTAGGGTTTATTTAGTACGCTATGCCAAATTTCGTGCAAATCGAAGGATATATAGGGACTTTGGTACACCATTTACATTAAATCGGTCGAACATATATATGCGACCTATATCTAAATCTGAACCGATTTTCAAGAAATTTTACACACATCATTCTAGACCTAATTCATTACACTATACCACATTTCGTGGAAATCGAATGATATATAGGGACTTTGGTGAACCATTTACATTAAATCGGTCGAAAATATATATGGGAGCTATATCTAAATATTAACCGACACATCATTCTAGGCTCAATTCAGTACGCTATGCCAAATTTCGTGTAAATCGAAAGATATATAGGGACTTTGTTGCACCATTTACATTAAATCGGACGAAAATATATATGGGAGCTATATTTAAATCTGAACCGATTTTTCCCAATTTCAATAGGGTTTGTCCGTGGGCCGAATAAGTGACCTATGCCAAATTTCATCCAATTCGGACCATAAATGCGACCTGTACTTTGTTTACAATTTAACATGGACAGACAGACGGACGGACATGCATAAATCGACTCAGAAAGTGATTCTATGCATATTCTCAAAAGGAACCATGAGTCTATCTCGAATCCTTTTGCCTATTACAAACAAACATATGCACAAATACATAATGCCCTGTACCACAGTGTGGTGAAGGGTATAAAAAGGGGGTTATATGGGGACCATCCCAAATAGGGGGGGCGAGCATTAACTACAAAATATCAAATTGCGCGAATTCGGTTGGAAATTAAACCTACGGTCGCTTTTATGGTTAATAAAATATCATTTACCTTTTGCCAAAAGTGCATTCACGATCGAACGCAATCTGTCGGTTACTAAAGCATTCAACATTAGAAACGTCCTTAAGTGCGATGTACCTCATTCCACCATGAGGAAGGCATTCAAAATACCTCATATAAGGCAGCATGTCATTTATCCTAATGGATAAATGACATGGATAAATGGATAAATGACATGCTGACCCATACAAGTGCACGATTTTTTTTATTTTATTTTGAAAATTCTGCTCAGATATTGAAAATATACGTGATTTGTTTATGGAAAATTTAATGAAATGAATATGTATGTCCTTGAGATCGTGGTGGTCATTTGGATATATACGGCGTGGTGCTGGAAATTTTTATTCCTTCAATTGTGTTAGTTCAGGCAAACCTCCGATCCTATCTTTGAAACATCCTATCTTTCTTTAGGAAACCATCGTATGAATTGAAACCCCATTTAAATTGCTACTTCATTCTCTCACTCTTGGTTCATAAAATTTTCCGAGCAAAATTGAAAAGAAAACTGTGTAATCTCATTATGAATGTAGTTCAATTTGCAAGGCAAAAAACGAAACGAGAAAAAGCTACATCAAACGAAAATTGAAAATCTGATAGCTTACTTTCATGGTCAGCGCATGTGGAATAAAAACCTTGCAGTTAAATTTGAATAACAAACAATTTATTCACCAACACGGCACACCGACAACGACGACAGTCATAGCAGAACCACTAACTATTGTGGGAGGTTTTAGCCAGAGTCGTTCTATCTGTCATTTAATATGTTTAACGTCATCGTTACGGCTATAAAACTTTTGGTAAATTTCCACTATACCCAGAGTAAATACGAAATGCATTTACAGAGCCCAACACTATTCCATTGTTGAAGGAATTTTTTTATTAAACGAAAACATTTTAAATTTTCATTCTTTTAAATTTTATTTACATAGGTTTTTATATTGGACGCCTTTTTCACTAAATACGTAGTTATTAAAATAATAACTAAATTGACATCGCATTAATTAAGATAATGATCAAAATTACAACGACACAATGATGAATGTAATTTAGAACGCTTTCAATATTAAATTGTTTCTGCAAGTTTTATTAACATCATCAGCCCGTACATTTTTTTTTAATTTTTATTATTCTAGATGTCAGCACCCCATTTGATAATCTTCTCAAATCTTTGGTTGAGATTTTTTCACTACAGCCGCATGCAATTATTTCTTTGCGGCAAGAATATTTCCTTCAATTAAAATTAAAGAATTCAATAAATTAATAAAAATGTCAATAGACCACAGAAGAGTTAAGCCGACTTTATTAAACCTTAAATGAGGTGATAATATATATAGCTGTAAATAACAAATCCTCGCTGGCAACAGTCCCAACATTTATCATTCAAAATTGATAATCAGTCGGTGTTGCCAACATATGTATACCCCCAGCCTATGCTTTGCGGAGGTCTTCGGAATTACACACAGATTTTGTTATTAGCTTTATATAAGAAATATGTTTTTATCAATGAGGTTTCGGATTTAATGTTGAATAAAAAATTGACCATTTGTGGTGGGGGTACCAGAATGAACCAATGGTTTCCATCTTCGGAATTGATCTAGGATTGATAAAGATAATAGGTTGTGCAAGGTTTGGTTGAAATATGACATTTCATTCGCTGATATTGGATTTACAAATATTCGCCCATGTGCTGTATTTCGAGTTTGCTCGAATGTGAAACATTTTCCCAAATTTGGTGTACTCCATTTCGAATTCCCAACAAAATCTTGGGAATATAATTCGAGCACATATAGCCTTGTGGATTGAAAACGAAATGAGATCGTACTTTACAAGCAAGTACAAGTTGAAAAAGTACGCTGAAGCATTATTTAACGTGTTTTTAGAATATTTACTTAAAAATACAGTATTTACATTCGTTTTTATAGTAAAATTAAAGAAAATAAAAAAGGACTCGTTTTATCAAAAACAGCGCGTATCATTTTTGAGATCAATCTGGCAACTCTATCACCATATGATCAAAATAAAAATAGAATCTATAAAAAATCTACTTTTAAGATTTCAAATAGTCCTTTTAATAATGTTTCTTGCAGATGTGTGCACTTTATTATATCGATGTTGACAAGATCCATGCTCCACTTGTTTATAGGGCGTCAAAATTTTTTTTCTAAAGCGTAACCACTGTCTCCTAGACAACTATTTTGCATACCATTTCCTCTTTTGTTAATGCTGTCTAGCTGCACTCATATGCCAAAGCATCATGGCTGGATCCTGGTCTGCAGCTGTGCACAGCTTGCACACACTTTGTCTTCCAGGACTTTCATTACTCTCCACAACATTTTACACATTGTTGTGTGATCAACACTTTTGCCACTACCGTCTGAAACCCACCAACAGCCAGAAATCCTAAGGTACCTACTAACTGAAGGCTTTCGGGAATGGCACCCTTGTGTATGAAAGGACCCATTTCTCTCAAAATATCCATAAATGCTTATTTTAACACGTACCAGTATCATTAGACTTTTTCCGGTAGAAACCAGGGTAATTAATAAGCCAGCAGGCATATTTTTTCTTAATTTTTTTGGTAAACAAATTGCAAATTCCAATGAAACATATGTTTTTTTATTGAACGCATTTCGTAACATATTGAACACAGCTATGCTTTCGAGCCGCACTTTCGCTCGAAATTGAGCACACCATTTTGCACAACATGGGAATTTAAAAAAGTATGGGAATTCAAAAACTTTCGGAACATGTCACATGGGCGATTGAAAAGTTTAAACGTTTGTGTGGGAGGTACCAGACGGAATGGTTCCCATCTTCGGACTTAATCTTCGGTTGGGAAAGATAATAAGTTTTGCAAGGTTTGGTTCAAATCTGACATTCCATTCGCCTGATATTGTATTTAAAAATAATTTTGACCATTTGTGGGGGAGGTACTAGAAGGAGTGGACCAATGGGTCCCATCTTTGTACATGATCTAGGCTTGGTAATGATAATAGTTTAATTAAAATCGGATAGTCCCTTTGCATGTTATTATAAAATAAATTCAAATTCCCATATTTTAACTTGGAAATTATTTTTTTAAATACGACGCTAGCAATAGTTCCTATTTTTTTTTAATTTAGAATATCAACGCTGACGATAGTTCTTAAAAAATTGTGTTAAAAAAATCGACGCTATTTCCATAACAAAAAAAAAAAAAACAAGTGAGAGGGAACACACCAAAAAGTGACCTTTCTACAAACTGATTATGTAAACCATAATGTACACCAAATACAAATTTCAGCAATTTTTAATGAGGCTAATGAGTGTATACACTCTTTGATAGAGTGAAAATGTGACTCGTCGAAATATTGGTTCTAGTCCCCACGTTTTTTGGACCAAACCCATTTCGGAACATGTTGATTTCATCCAAACTTTGCCTATCTTATTATATATTCCAAACTTTGTTCAAGTTCGAAGATGGGAAATATCGGTCCACTCTAGGCCTAAATCCAGGCTATAGATCATATATTGTACATTATCGAACCTTACGTTCTATCCTCTGCAGGTGAAATGATTACAACAGAGTCTTAGAACCAAACCCAAAACGCAGAACAAATCAGATAACTATTTTAATATAAAAAAGGAGGTTACGCCAAAAAGGTGGCGAATATTAATAATTTTTAGTAGAAAGATTTGTTGCCATATACGACTACAAAATATCAAATTGCAGCGAATTGGGTTGAAAAACGCGCTCAAGAACCCCAAAATACCGAAAATTGGGGGTACCCTTATATGGGGGCTACCCGAAACAATGGACCTATATACATAATTTTTTGTAGAGAGATTTGGTACCTATTAGGAACTCAAAATACTAAATTACAGCCAATTCGGTGGAAAAATACGACCAAAACCCTCAAAATACTGAATATCAACGCTGACGATAGTTCTTAAAAAATTGTGTTAAAAAAATCGACGCTATTTCCATAACAAAAAAAAAAAAAAAACAAGTGAGAGGGAACACACCAAAAAGTGACCTTTCTACAAACTGATTATGTAAACCATAATGTACACCAAATACAAATTTCAGCAATTTTTAATGAGGCTAATGAGTGTATACACTCTTTGATAGAGTGAAAATGTGACTCGTCGAAATATTGGTTCTAGTCCCCACGTTTTTTGGACCAAACCCATTTCGGAACATGTTGATTTCATCCAAACTTTGCCTATCTTATTATATATTCCAAACTTTGTTCAAGTTCGAAGATGGGAAATATCGGTCCACTCTAGGCCTAAATCCAGGCTATAGATCATATATTGTACATTATCGAACCTTACGTTCTATCCTCTGCAGGTGAAATGATTACAACAGAGTCTTAGAACCAAACCCAAAACGCAGAACAAATCAGATAACTATTTTAATATAAAAAAGGAGGTTACGCCAAAAAGGTGGCGAATATTAATAATTTTTAGTAGAAAGATTTGTTGCCATATACGACTACAAAATATCAAATTGCAGCGAATTGGGTTGAAAAACGCGCTCAAGAACCCCAAAATACCGAAAATTGGGGGTACCCTTATATGGGGGCTACCCGAAACAATGGACCTATATACATAATTTTTTGTAGAGAGATTTGGTACCTATTAGGAACTCAAAATACTAAATTACAGCCAATTCGGTGGAAAAATACGACCAAAACCCTCAAAATACTGAACATTAGGAGGTACCGTTATATGGGGGCTACCAGAAAAAGTGACCTATACTTATTATTTTTTGTGGAGACATTTAGTACCCAATAAGAACCCAATGTACCAAATTTTAGCGAATTCGGCGGAAAAACGCGCTCAAGAACCCCAAAATACCGAAATTTGGCGGGTACCCTTATATGGGAGCTATGCCTAAACGTGGACCGATGTATCCCATCTTCGAACTTGACCTGCCTGCAGACAAAAGACAACCCTATTCAAAATTTCCTTCAGAAGATAGCGTGATTACAACAGACGGACGGACGGATGGACGGACATGGCTAGATCGTCTTAGAATTTAACCCTTATCAAGAATATATCTACTTTATAGGGTCGGAAATGAATATTTCGATGAGTTACAAACGGAATTACAAAATTATGGAGGAGGGAATATACTATGGTGGAGGGTATAAAAAAACTTAAGAACTCCCCCCTTGAAATAGTCATTGGAAATATTATTTAAAAAATACAGAACAAAAATTTTTTTTTAATATTTTAATATTTCATAATTATAATTTCATAACTTCCTTATTGTACATGTACCTCGCGTAGAAGACAAATAAAAATGTTTAAAATCACGAAAAAGTCACAAATTTGTATATCAATTATATCAAAATTAATTTCATACTTCGCTCTACTTAACCACCTCTATTTCACTCTGACTCTTCTGACAAAAACAAAAGTATTCCTCCCAAGAAAAAAGCCAAAATTAGTTCCGTTCCAGAGACAAAGAATCTACTCATTTTATATGTTTTGCAACTATTTACTCGAAAACCGTTTCTCAAGCCGCTAAACTGGTAAAACATTGAATCAAATTTAAGAGAGCACAAAACAAAATGGCGTTCTCTTTGCAAACTTTTTACTCGAGAAATTTGGCCGAGTAAAAATGGTAAATTGGAATGCCTACTTCTGATTGGCTGTTGATGTTGATTTTGAAGTATTGTCATCTAATTTTGGCATATTTACTAGATTTGCGTTCCCGAACTTTTCAAATTATTTTGTACTCTGAGAGCTTTTACTAAATATACTATTAAAAAAGTACTGGAACGACAAATTGTTTCTGTGCCATAGGAAACCCGCCACCCCCACCAAACATAACTCCCAAGTTGTTTTTCACTGTCTCTGTATTTAAAGTTTTGTAAATTGTATTCATAAAATACAGAAATCCGAACTTTTGCAACACTTTCTGAACACTATTCATATGATATATGAATTATTTTCTATATATTATCTGGTAGGTCAGCCAATTTAATGTATTATGCCACAATTATCAATCGAGTGATTCAAATTCATCCATCTGCCAAAGTATTGAATTTTCTTAATTATTTATGTACACTGCGGTTGTGTGCCAGTCTGAAATGAAATCGAAAATTGATCTACTTATTTGCTGCTAAATGAAATGTTGTAACAAATAAATTTAACTGGGCTCGTTCGTTCATTGTAACTAGTTGTGGGTGTTTTCCGCTGCTGATGCCACCCACCTACCGCTATTTCGTCTGTGGCTTATTGCAGCAGCTGTTGTTGTTGTGTGTTTTATCAGTTATCGCATCACCGAAGCTGCAGACAATTTTAAGCGGCTACAGATTGGTAGTAATTTAAGTTATGACGAGTTACAGCTACAAGTTTTAAGCATGCGATCAGTTGTTATTGTTATTATTGCTGAGGTTGTTGTGCCTTATCTGAGCTTAAAGCGCATGATTGTTCGATTGGCGGTGGTGGTGGCGGTCACGGAGGCGAAGTTGTACCTGCAATTCACGGTTATCAATATTGAATGGGGATTTGTTGGTTGGTGGCTTGTACGGAATCAGTGGGGTTGGTGGTCGGTAGCAGCTCATTATTGCGTCATCTAATTGAAGAAACAAATAAATAGCCTAGTGTCTGACATACTGAACATGTAATTACTTCATGTGACAGCATTCATAGCCAAGCACATGTGTTTTTGTATGAACGAATAAGTTGTATTTGTTGTTGTTGTTGTTGGAAGGGTTGTTGCGGTTATGAGCTATGGGAAATGTAAATAATATATCGTGTTATATATGTTAACCACAATTAGTTTAAGTTTAAATGTAAGCAAATTGAAGACGAAATAATTTATAATAATAATTTATTTTCGAAATATTAAATATCAGTTTGGATATTAAACTTCGTATTGGAAATAATATCGAATGATCGAAAATTGCGGTGCGGCCGGACGGAACTTTTTATACTCGCCACACTCACTTAATAATTAATACCTAAATTTAAATTTAGGATTATATGGGAGCTGTCACATGGCAAATTACTGCTCGGAAAAACTAAATACGGAACTATTTTGGAAAATTGGACCAGGACCTTGAACATGCTGCAAATTAAGTCTGAATTTTAAAAAGAAATTGTGAAGTCTTTATAATTCTGAAAGTTCGAATATTGGGTATTGGAACAATATTGATCATATTTGGAAAGAATGAGAACCCAAAATATCAAATGAAAACAAATGAAATTAAACTTCACATTGGAAATAATATCGAATGATCGAAAAAGGGGAGTTCGACCGGGCCGAACTTTTTATTCTCGGCACACTCATTTGAAAGAGCTAAAATATATGTTTTTATTGGAGCTATCACATGACAAACGAAATACGAAACTATTATACACTCAGGTTGGAAAATTGCAATCTGACCTCGAACTTATTGAAAATCTGAAAGTCTGACTTTTGAAAAGCATGCGTGAAATCCCTAAAATTCTGAAAATTGGGTATTGGAATGATATTGATCATATTTTAAAGGAATGGGAAACCAAAATATCAAATAAAAACAAATTCGGGTGAAATAAAGTGCCCAAAGCACCAAATAATGAGAGATAGCATTATATGGAGTAGAACCTGAAACTTGGTCCAATATTGGTAATTGGTGGTGGGAAGATTTACCGAATTATAATTACAGCCAATTTTATTGGAAACGTTCCCACACACCCCAAGATACCCCAATTTAGGAGGTAATCTACAAATAGGATCCATATTGATAATTTTGGTAGGAAATTTAGCTACCGAATGAAAACCCTAAATACCAAAGTATTGCCAATTTTGTTCGGAAACAAAATTTCCAATATCCTCGAAAGACCGATTATTAGGGGTACTGTTGTATGAGGACTACATCAAAATGGGGACCGGTTTCAGCAGACAAAGAACTACCTCTAAATTGTCACTCCAGGTATTTAGAGGGTGAAAGATATCATCACATTTGTTGACATAGACCCTATATAGCAATTCCACCTCAATATATCCTATACAACTAAGTTGTCAGGGTATTATAGCTTTGTGCAGCCCCAAAAGTTTGTAACGCCGCGAAATATTGGTTCTAGACCCACCTTTAAGTATACCGATCGTCATATCTCGACTAGCTGAGTCGATCTGGACATGTGTATCCGTCCGTCCGTCCGTCTGTCCATTATAATTTGTAAACACGATACAGGCCGCAGTTATGGACCAATCTTCACGAAATTTTGCACGTAGGATGGGTTCTGGCCAATGAAGACCCCTATTGTCTCTGGTAAAGATCGGTTAATATTTAGGGGATGAAATGGACCAAAAACTTTATTATTCTGTGATTTTCTGGTTGCTCCAGAGGCCGCAATTATGGTCCGAACATCGTGAAATTTTACATGGAGAAGGCGATCGGGCTAAGGAATAAACATGCCTGTTTTGATAAAGATCGGTCAATATTTAGCGGGTAAAATGAACCCTGACTTTTGTGTGAAAAATTACAAAATTTGGATTCTATGGCGTATATATTTACTCTTAAAAGACATAGACACGAGAAGTTGATAGTATATCCCAGAGGAATGGCTGACCTTAAAATTGGTACCAATTATATTGTCGCATATTCTCGGATGTGGGAGTTATACCTAAATATTTACAGTTGCTTACGTATTTAGATATTATATAGTAACCCTTACCACACTAGAGGGCGGAAATATAACACTGATCGATTTGAAATTTTCCATGGGGCTCCAGTTATGGTCAAGTACAGCGCTTGTAATTTTCGGTGATGATCAGATAATAACTTTGGGATGAAGTGGACCGAAACTTAATTTTTTGCAATTTTTCGAATCGATATATAGGCCACAGTTATAAGCCGATCATCACCATACGCTGAAGTCAATTTGGAGAAGTAATAAGTACTGTACTGAATATTAGTAATATTCGGAAAATATGTCAGTGTATGGAAGATGTGCTGTTGACCTCTAAGAGGGTGCAAATGTCACGAAATATTTCCCAGACTCGGTATAAACTTGTTTAGAAAGTTAGAACTCTGTCGTAGTTATGTAGGGTATCGTATGGTCGGCCCCGTCCGACTATACTGCTCCGCTCACTGGTTTTATATATGTTGATGTCCTAGCCTTATTTTCTAACCGAGGTAGCTCGATTTCGGAATTATGGGATGTTGATGGTTAAACATTTTGTTGGGAGGACATTTGAAATGTAGGTCTTTGTTTTGATAAAGCAGCCTTATATATTTATATAGTTGTAGGTGTATTTACCTTCGATGTAGCTACCATTTGGCATTCTGGGTTATTGGACGGCAGAAAATATTTAACATAAGCCCAAGATTTGATAAAATCCCATATAGAGACCCAAAACCTATTTTTGATATTTTCATAATTCTAAGCGCATTTTCACCCCAAGTGATTGTAATTTGACATTCCAGATTCGTAGAAAGTATACAAATTCTTCGATCTTCATTAAAGGTATATATTTAGACTTAGCATCCACATAAAGGACCTTTTCAATTGTTTACATTTTTTATGGTTCTAGTCTACTCTAATTTTTCGAATAATATTTTCAATTTTGTATAATATTTGGCATTGTCTCCATTCTAGATATTATCATAGTGAAATGTGATTTTCAATGTAGAGATTCTGTTATTCGGTCTTCCGGGTTTATTGTGTCCTAAAGATCAAAGCTTTAATACAGCCCAGATATATAACCCGCTACATTTTCATCATTTTGAAGTCCCTAAACGATTTTTTCCTACTTAAGTTTGTTAATCGATTTTTCGTATGTTCAGAAGCAGAACATTTAGAATATAGGTCAATATATTGACATGTAACATCTGTTAATAGACTCTTAATGTAAGTTTGTAAGAATTCAGTTAATTATATTATAATTTTCTGAATGTA
>NW_026878732.1:0-25136 GCF_032173495.1 Musca vetustissima | reverse complement strand
TATTTGATATGTTGTGCTAGTGGGGAGTACAACAAAGTAATATTAATGTTGCTCCGTCTTCTTCTTGTTGTTTTTTTTTTAACTTCAAGTGGCGGACGTCGTCGTCTCCACAGCCATATGGGAGTACACAACAACAACGACAACATAATGTAATGTCTGCCAAAAAACAAAGTGTTTTTGCTGTTGCGGCACTTGCAATATTTTTTCGGAGTTTTATTCGATTTTCTCTTCTTCGTTTTTATTTATTGTATCACAAGCATATGTATGTACGTACGAATGCTCCTCGGTCTGTTTGTTTAATATGCGTGCGTACGTTCGTGTGTTTTTTGTTGTTGCTTGATTGAAGTTGATATTATACTATGTGTATGTGTGTGTTGTCTACACGATGATGGGGCTATTTGTTGTTCGGATTGAGAGAGTTATTATTTGAGAGAGAGTTAAACTGTATTTTGTTGGTTTTTGGGGGTCTCTTGTGCATGTTCATGATTGCCTTCATGAACAAAGGTACTTTTTTGAGACATCAAATAAGAGGGAGAGAAGAATTAAATTTATTTGTTAGCCAAACAAAGCAGAGTTGGAATCTTTATTTTGCTGTCTCCTCTATTCTATAATTATTTTTAAAAATAATTTGTTTGCTTTCGTTTTTATTTGGTGTTTCAATTTGCATACAGCTTTTTTGTTCCGTTCAATTTCTGTTGAGTTATCTTGATATGTTTACTCTCACAGAGAAACTGCTCCAACTCTCCCCATGTCTCTTTTTATTTTGGGTGGTGTTGAATTATGGCCCCCCGAAAAAAATAAACCCACACAACATATTCACCACTGGCGCTAGCCACCACCTTTTGTTTTTGCTCAACATAAAACCGTAACGAAAACCAAAACCCTGCCTTCGCTGCTGCTATCTTTGTTATTTTGGCACTATTCGTCCAAATAATAAAAGGGATTTTTTTGTTTGGTGAATTTTGGTTGTATTTCGCAAGAGAAATAAATTCATTTTTACGTCGCCGTTTCGCTGCATTGCAAAAGAAGAAGAAAACAACGACGACGGACGTTGAAACTGAGAAATTTAAAGCAAAAGTTAATGACAGTTCATTTAATTCGGCTGGCGCGTTTTTTTTCGCTTCTTCTGTTTCATTTACGTTGTCGTGCACTCTCGATAATGGATTTCTTTCAAACTTTTTTTAAATGTGGATTTTTAAAAATACTTTTTAAATGTGGATTTATAATAATTTCCGACATAAGTCTGGATTTTTTAAACACATTTTTCATGGTCCGTCATAAGCCTGTATTTTTTGAAAATAGGGTTTGGAAGTCTATTAGTGTAGTGGATTAAAAAACAAAACTACAAATGATTTTTATAAGCGTGAATTTTTTAACAATATTTTTTGAAGCACAAATATAAGCGTCGATTTTTAAATAAATATTTTAAGGCCCAACTATACGGGTGGATTTTTTAAATTCTCTTTAAAGGTCCAACTGTAATCATGGATGTAAGCGTGGATTTTTTTATAAATATCTTTAGAAGATCCAACTATAAGCGTGGATTAAAAAAATACAGTCTATCTTTCAGGTCGACACATCCAACTCGTTCTTCAAGCCGACTATAAAGACCTTTTTCAGGACGTTTTAAAAGACTCGCTTCCGGACACTTATAAAGACTCCTTTACGAACGTCCATAAAAGTACTCCCTTGCCTTGTTTTCCGTTCGCCTATAAATATTTCCTTGCCTACAGATCATATCTAAATATCCTTTTTGCCTTCAGCTGCTTTCTCCTACAACTCTATAAAGATTATTTGGTATCCAGCTCTTCTATCAAAGCGCCATGACATCAAGCTCGGCGAAAAATTGTATTAATTGTCCTTGACCTTCATCTCGTCTATCAATACTCTCTAATCAATGTAAAGACTCCAACACCTCCAGCTGTTCTACATCAGGCTCGTCCAGAAAAAACATTCAGCTCGTCTAATAGTCTCTTGCTCGTCGTTAAGACTCCCAGCTCGTCTATATAGCCTGTCTGGTTGCCAATTCGTCTATAAAGACTTTCTACCATCCCTTCAATCTCTTAATGCTCCCCGACCTCCAGTCTGTCTGGTCTTCTATTTGCTTATAAATAATACCTTGCTTTCATATCACCTTTAAATAATCCCTTATCTTCAGCTCGTTTTTTATAAAGAGTATCAGGTCCTCAACTATTAAGGGGGATCATTGGCTTGTAGTTAATCTCCCGACCTTTAATTGTTCAATATAAACACCATGAACCTCTGGACGCTTTAAAGCCTTAACATTGTCTATAAAGACTCCCCGTCCTTCAGCACGTATATAAAGACTACCTGGCATTCAGGATTGAAAAAGACCTCTGTTCGTCTATAAAACTACCTGGTTTTCAGTTCTTCTATAAAGACCCTCTGGCCTAGCTTATGAAGTCCTCCTGGTCTTCTCTATGCCTTCATAGACTCCTTGATGTTCAGTTCATTTATAAGTACTCTCTGACGTTCAGCAAATCTACAAAGACTCCCTGACCTTCAACTTGTCTATACAGATTCCCTCTCTAGCTCTTTTATAAAAATCTATGTCCTTCAGCTCGTCTATAAATATTCCCCTGCCCACCAGGTCACTTATAAACAGTCTAACTAAACTTCAGCTTGTAGACTCGTTGTCCTCCAGCTAGCCTGTAAATTCTCTCTGGCCACCAGCACTTCTATAATGATTCCTTGAAGGAGTTGTCACAGCTCGACTATAATGACTACCCACTACAGTATGTCGCAGATGACTTTACACACATTCTGAAAATCGATTGAATTTTGCTTTGTTGTTGTGCCTCTAATTCTTCTGGATCTTTAGAAAATTTCCTGGTCTTCAGTTCGTCCCTCTGGTTTCCAGATCGTCTATACAGACTGCCTGACATCAAACTTGTCTATAAAGACTGCGGTCATCAGCTAGTCTATGAAAACACCCGGTGCTCCAGTTCGTCTACATAGACTCCCTGGTATCCAGGTCGTCAAAAAATCCTTCCTGGATAAAATCAGGTACCTTTCACAGTTATTGTGTCGTTCAGTATACAGTATGTCAGAAATGACTTTACACACACATTCTAAAAGTCGCATCGCATTTTTCTTTGTTGTTGTTGTGGGTCTCGTTATACCTTTGGAATTTTAATTTTTTTTTGTTTCGCCCATTTTTTTATTTTTTGCGTTTGTTTAATTTATTGCTAAATAATAAATAATGCTGATTACATTCTCCATCCATCAGAGACGAGATGATCACGGCGACGTCAATGTACGACGACGACAACGAAGGCGTTGGACTCAGACTGATGACTGATTTGATGGAGCTAGCTGCATTAAAAAAGCAAATAATTCTTTGGCAATGCAAAGTAAATACGACGACACGAATAATTTCTCAAGAAAGCAAAGCAGCACAAATCCCTATAAATCTTATGTGATGAAACATAATTTTTTTTATTTTCGAAATAATGTTCCTTCTTAAGGGAAATGCGTTGTATTTTTGTTTTTTCTTAATTATTTTCACTTTGTTGTTTTTTCTTCTTTGTCCACAATTCTCTCTGTGATATCTTTTGATTTTTTTTTATCTATGAGACATCCACGGTAGCTAGCCTAGCTAGTGTGTTTAGTTTATGTTTGATATTGCGTTGTCTGTCTGTCCGCTGTCTATGCGCTTTTATATTTTCTTTCTTTGTTTGTATTTCTCTTTCATTGTCATTTGTGTTCGATTGGCGAGTGAGCGGTGGTGTTGTTGGTGGTGGTTGGTTGACTGTTGCCCGCTGCTGCTATCAGTCAAAATCTATTAAAAATATGTTTTTAGTTTTGTTCACTATTTTTCTTTTTCTTCTTCGCCTTTGGCTTTTCATTTCCTGATAAATTCTGTTGTTGATTTTTCTTTATCACACATATGTGGTGTTGTTGTTATTTCTGGTATTGTGTTAAATTCATTGAGTCACATGCTGCTGTCATATATATTTGTGTTGCGTTGTGTTTTCATGACATTTGTTTGTCTTCTGTCTTCGGCATAGGTGCCCAAAATTAAAATGCGTTAGTATGTGTGAGAGAAAACAGAACAATACTGAACAAAATTGTGTGTACATTTTTGTGGTCGGAAAAAATTATTGATGAATTTAATTTTTGTTATTATATAAAATAAAAGCATTATTAAAAATGTTTTTATATGAATTACAAAGTGTATATGTCATAAAAATCTAATAAAGTTTATAAAGTAGCATATACCGAGATAATAATCATATTATAATATTAAATACTACGATTATTATCAAATATTTAATTCTTAAAAAAAAAAGAAATTGTTCTGTTGTTTTTAAAATTTTTTAAACATACAAAACGCATTTTGAATAATAAAATAAAAATCCAAATATACTGAAACACTTTTATCCCTAAGTGTTATTTCGTTGATTTTCTAGTTCTGCGGACACGACGTCGTGCGCGCACCCCAGCATGTGTTCATTCGTTGCCTGTCAAACAACGACTGACTGAAAGAGCATAACAATGCGTGTGAGTAGGCAGCTACTTTAAAGTATACTGATGGGCACCTATGGTCTTCGCAGTTTTTTATTTCATCATCCACACAACAGCACCAGCACATCAAGCAGCAGCAGCAATTTTTGTTCGTCGCAGTTTGCCTGGCTTCCTTTGTATTAGCATTGTTATTAAGAACGATTGCAACAACAACAACTACACAAATTACTACGCATAATTTTTATTTTATTTCGTCTTAATTTTCACTCAGCAATGTTAGAGAAAAATATCCATTCTCTCTCTCTCTCTTCTATCCCCATTTGACTTCACCTTTTTTAATACACAATGCTCCCATATGCAATACCAAAAACCTACCACTAATAATCCTCTCTTTTCCATAATCACCGAAAAAACAATGGAGCCCACTCGTTTTCTCTCTCTCTCTCACTTTGGCGCTCCCATGTTTTGTTTATGAAATAATGCATTTCGTGTGTATCCACCTTTTTTACTCAAGTTGACTCGCTCTCTCTCACTCACTCTTTACAGTTGCATTTTCTTTGTATGCATTAATCTTCTTTGTTGTTGTTATTTTACATTTTTGTTTTCTTGGTTTTGTTGTTGTTATTTTTGATTTTCTGTGTTGTTGCTAGTTGATATCGTTTGTAGTTGTAGTTTTTTTAGCTGCAGTGGTAGTAAATTATGTGCATAAAATATATTCTGATTGTACGGTACTTTGTTATTTTCTTACGAACCACAAGCACAGTAGTTAGAAATCGGAAAATACCAGAAAAATGTTTTTTAATAAATGCACGTCTTTTATAGCCCCAGAAAAAATACTCGCCTCTTATACACGCCTCAGATAGTCCTCGAAAAAATATTCTTTAATAAATCCACGCCTCAGATAGTTCCTGAAAAAATATTCTTTAATAAATCCACGCCTCAGATAGTCCTCGAAAAAATATTCTTTAATAAATCCACGCCTCAGATAGTCCTCGAAAAAATATTCTTTAATAAATCCACGCCTCAGATAGTCCTCGAAAAAATATTCTTTAATAAATCCACGCCTCAGATAGTCCTCGAAAAAATATTCTTTAATACATCCACGCCTCTTATAGTCCCTGAAAAAATATTATTTAATACATCCACGCCTCTTATAGTCGTCGAAATAATATTCTTTAATAAAAATCTTTCATGGAGTCTCGAAAGGTGAACTGTAGGCCAATGAGTCTCTGTAGACGAGTTTCGTGACATGGAATCTTCATATACGAGCTGGAGACCAGGTAGACTTTATCGGCTATCTATGACCGGGAGAGTTTTTAGTCGAATAGGAAGTCATTAAGTATGATATAGTCGGTTAGACAACCTGGAAGTTATTTTCCAGGGAGTCGTTTGATGGCCAGAACAGTCTTCAAAGATGAGCTGCAGGACATCATTAAAGATGATCTTCGGGACACGGTGCTTTCAGTGGCGGCCTGGTGGCCAGGGAGATTATATCGACTATCTGAAGTCCATGGAGGTTTTATAGACGAGCCGAAGCCAGTTTATTTTTATTGAGGAGTTCACAAAATGAAAGCCAGAGAGTCTATATAGACGATTTAAAGGCCAGGGAGGCCGAAGACGAGCTATTTTCATAGAGGAGCTGAATTCCCAGGAGTTCTTGTGAACGGGCTGAAGTCTTTATAGTCGGACTGCAAGACGGAGAGTATTTATAGACGGACAGAGAGTCTAGTCTATAGACGATCTGGAGGACAGGTAGTCTATAAAGACAACCGAGCTGCAGAATAGCAATTCTTAAAAAACAAGGAGCAGGATAGACAACCCTTAAAATCGAGCTGAATATCAGGGATACTATGTAGACCAGAGAGTCTTTAAAGGCGGACTGGAGGCCAGGGAGTCGTTATAGACAGCCGTCGGACAGGAAGTCTTTAGAGCGAACGTAAGGCCAGGGAGTCGTTATTAATGTTCTGCAGTCTTTAAACAACTAGGTTCACAACCTATAGACCAGCTGTAGGCCAGAGGGTCTTTATATGCGAAGGCCAGTGAGCCGTTATAGCCAAGCGGTAGGACAGCGGGTTCTCATAGAGCTGAAGGACAGGGAGTCTCTATAGACAAGATAGAAAGCCAGATAGTCCTAATTGACGAGCGGATGATAGGGTATTTTTATAGAGATGCTGAAGACCCAGGAATATTTTCGGAGCAGCTGAAGGTCAGAAATTATTTATAGACAAGCTGGAGGGCTCGGTGTCTTTATAAGAGGGGTGAAGGCCACGGAATTGTTGTGGACTAGAACGAGGAGTCCCTGCATACAACGAAGGTATATTTTATAGACGAGCTGAAAGCAGGAGGGAGTCTTTATTGATGGATGGATGAATGGATGCCAGGAACTCTTTCTAGACGAGTTGAAGGACAAAGAGTCCTTATACAGAAGCTGAAATCAAGGGAGCCTTTATAGAAGAGCTGAAGTCAGAAGTGAAATGGTGGCCTAGGAAAATTTATAGACGAGGATGAGGATGATTTTATGGACGAAGTAAAACTAGTTTTTTTTTTTTAAATGAGCTGCTGGAGTCTTTACTAGTGTTGGATCATTCCTGAACAAACTAATTCAAACTTGGTCCGGTTCCTTTGTTCATCATGTTGCCTTTACTCAAGTAGTTCTTTTTAGATCTCGTTCAGCTAGTTCCTTTTAAAACAATCGTTCGTGTACCAACGTGAACGATTGAACTAAAAATAACTATGGAACTAAATGAATCACCTAGTCCCTAAGATATTTTTTAGAAATGAACTGCATAGAGGTCGTTCTGGAACGAATTAGTTCAAAAGATCTATTCCGCAAAAGGAACGAACGGTACTAGTTCCTTTTGCTCACGGAGTTGCTTTTAGTTCTCCGTCAGGTAGTTCCTTTTGATCTAATGGTTCATCCAGGTCTTCCAGTTCAGCTAAAAAGGAACTTTGGAACTAAATGAATAACCTACTTCATAAGATCGAACCACTTAGATGAGAAATGGACATCTCTCGTCTAAATAAACTGTTTAAGGCCGTACAAACGATCTGTGCCTTTATCTGCCGACAAGAAATCTTCATATAAACACAACCACTGTGCGTACTGGGTGCCACCTTTGTGTATTTGTTGTATTATTGGATATCTACAATAGGTTGTCTCCTTAGCCCTCGTCCCTTGACTTGCCGACCCTAGAGCTTGGCTTCGGTTTTTTTTTTTTAATTTTGATATACTATTTCTCGTAATAGGTTGTTATTGTTGTATAGAATGACCAGATGCCTGACTGACTACTGGGGCGTCAAACGTCAAGATATACCTTTGTATGTGTGTGTGTGCGTGTGGGGTATCACACTTGCAATGGCCTGGTATCGCCTACAGTTTCTTTATAAATTTCGTGGCTGGTTTTTCCTTTGGCCGCCACCACCAACAGCAGCAGCAGCACGACGACTACCACTAACCACATTCGCCTCAGATGCAACCACATGGTGGGGATGATGATTTGCTGCACTGCACGTATTCCAAACTTACATCAATTCAAAACCAACAAAACAAAAAAACTTGTGCCGTCGTTAGTCCATAGGTCGGTCGTGCGGTCGTTTGGATCGTTGGTTGGTAGGCCAGCTCTGTAATGTTGTAAGACAAGCTATTTGGGGTTTTTGCTGTTTTGTTTGTTTTTTATTTTTATTTTGGTTTTTATTATTTTTCCACATTTTCTTTAGGGTTTTTATGGTTTTCTTCGACTATAATTTGTTTTGTGTTTTTTTTTTTTTTTAATTTTATTTCACTCAATTTGAAATTGAGTTTCTTTTATTATTCGACGACAACATCGTCGTCTTTTACATTTTCCTGTTTTAATTGAGGTCATCTCTGATAATGACCCATTCTTCTTCGGTAATGTTGGTTGAGATTGTGTCTCTTCTCTCGGGGTTTATTTTGGTTTGTTGGTTTAAATTCCAAACATGTTTTTCTGGCTCATTTAAATTTCAAAACACAATTGAATTGAATAATTTTTCCTTAATTTCTTGGCTTTCTTGATTTAACCGAATCTGAGACTATATTTTGATTCCATGATCACTGAAATAAAAATTCGGTATCCAAATTGTTAAATGCGTGGTTTGTTATTGTTTTTTTTTTTAATGTTTGCCCTAATTATGTGCGACGACATTTTTTGGGAGTTTTTATGTTCTGTGTTCGTGGGAAATGTTTGCGGTTCTAGAATTGTTCTTGTTCTCTATGGAAATTTCACGAAGTATAAGAGCCGACAGAATTTAATCAGATCGAATTATATTGGTGTTGAAGTGATCATAAACACTATAGACTAGATCCACAGCTTGGACTTGATTATCTCTTCATGGTTAGACGCGTTTCTGGGTTTGTAATGATAGACAATTTTGTAGTCATATCGGAATTTAGCCTCCAATGAAAATGTGACAGAATTGGCGATCCTATGTTTCGTAAATAGACCAGGGTTCTTTGTAGACGAGAGGCAGGGAGTCTTTGCCTCTCCTCCCTAACCATCAGTTCGTCTACATAAATAAGCTGAAGGCCTGGAATTTTTTCTAGAGACTAGCCCAGGGAGTGTTTATACAGACAAGTCAATGACCTTTCTGTCTAAGGGAGTTTTTAAAAACAAGCTGTTAATGGTAGCCTTTATTAACAATTCAATTGAAACCCTTGGCGTGTATCTTAACAAATTACAGCCAGTTCTTTTAATACGTATGGTAAAACATTAAAAAAAGAAAGTCCCCAGCGTAAACTAGTTTCTTTGGAATATTGTATTTCTTTAATATAGTTCATTTTGCTCCATATAGTTCCGACTCCTAAATACTCCGGTTGAATCTATTTATCTCTAAGCGTAAGTTCCTGCAAAGGCCTTTAATCGCATTTTTGATACGGATATGTTTTTTATGAAAAACAGTACCGAATATTGCCGGGTACCGTCATATGGAGGCTATCAATGTGAACCCAAAATACCAAATTGCAGTCAATTCGCTTGGAAACCCTATCCGTACCGTGGACCGATGTATGTCATTTGTAATACTTAACATCCTATGAGTACTAGCAATGTCTGGTCAATAGGAAGGTAACAGAATGTGGACCGATGGGTCCCATTAAAAATAGTTGTTTATTAAAAAAATATTTCAGTTTTACAATTAAATTTAAGATTTTGTGTGCGAAGTCTAGAATGAACGATTCAAACTACTTCAGAACTCTCCGCAAAAGGAACTAAGACGTTCGTAAAGTTCCTTAATTCAACCATTTAATTCAATCGTTCATTGGTACATGGCAGTTCATAGTCTTGTGTCGTTCGTAAACGACCTAGTTCAATTGAACGAATCAGTCCAATGAACGAGTGAACAACATAGTTCATGTTTTATAATTGTCGTTCACTGAACGACTTTGTTTACCAAACACAGTCGGTCTCTAAACGACGGCATTTATTACGGCTGGTTGAACTGCCAGAATTTAATGGAATAGGCTGTCAAGCCAATTGAACTGAGTAACCATTTGATCGATATAAGCAACTGAATGAGTTGAACGACCTAGTTCACTTTTAAAAAAGTGTTTTAGTTCATTCGATCAGTGAACTGAACGAGATTGCCCAAGACTATTGGTACATACATGTTTCGTACTTTTTCTTGTTCTTCTCCTTTTGTTTTTATCAATATTTTTTTAAGGACTGGGAACAGGTTAGTAAAAACTGATGACAAACGAGTGGAAAATTAACGACTGGAACAAAAGGATGGAGATTAAAAAACCAGTGAGCAGAGCAGAATTGACGGGTTGTGTAGGGTATTGAATGGGTCGATCATGCAATACCCTACACAACTACAACGGAACTCTAACTTTCTGCCGATTACAAAAAATTAAAGTTGTTGGTCAATTTCTTCCCCTAAAGATAAACCGATCATTGCCAAATTCAATAAAGATCTTCTTTGACCAGAACCAAATCTACATACAAAATTGCATGACGATTCGTCCATATGATGTGGCCTGTATTATGTTTACAAATTATAATGGACAGACGGACGGACAGACATGTCTAGATCGACTCAGCTAGTCGAGATATGGCGGCTATATATTACAAGGTGGGGGCTAGGACCAGTATTTCGCGGCGTTACAAAGTCTTAGGACTATAATGAAAAGAAATAGGTGAACGAAAAGACCGTACCTAGTCCCGATCGTTCCTGGTTCGGAATAGTTCCTTTGAACTAGTACCTTTCGGATCGACACAACTAGAGTTGGGTAATCAAGTTCACGGTGCGGATCAATATTTCTCTTTCCTTTTTTTTAAAAAAGAACGAGTTCCATAAAGTTCGTCTCTGAAACTAAGGAACTATATGGAGTTCCTTAAACACCTAGATTGTTCATTTTGTTCACATATTTCCCTGTTTATTAGTTGACTGATAAAAGTAAACAAATTAAGCAAAAATAAAAAAAAATGTTTTTAGTTAATTTTTATTTATTGAAATATCCAGATTAGAAATTTTTATCAGTTCTAGTAAGGAATAGTCAGATACATGTAAAAATAATATATATTCTTGAAAATAACTGCATATGCTGATAATATTGATATAAATGACGTTTACTACATTTATTACATTTTATGACGTTTTCGACGTTTACACCTTTTTGACAGTCGAAAACCTAAAAATTCGTCACACGGACCATCCCTGATCAGAACAAATGAAGAATAGAGGAATATATAGGAGCTAATGAACTGCACCTAGTTCCGATCGTTCATTTACTGGAATAGCCATAGCAGTTGAAATAAGGCTAGGGCCTTCAAAATATGGCTCGATTTTTATAGGTGGCCAATATCGAAATATTTCATTGGGAAGACAAGAGTTGGGCCGAAAAAGTCTTTTGTCGATTTGGTACATTTTTAGAGAAATTTTGATCTGAACGGCAACACGGCCCTAACATTGAAGATTTTGTAATTAAGTACCATTTAGTTCCTTTTGTACACTTTAAGGACGAATTTAAGAACCCGCTCGTTTCATAACACTGCAAAACAAAAGTGAGCCTACTTCCAAATTTCAGAATTCCGTTCATCTGAAATTCTGAAGTAAGCTAGGTCACTGTACAAAGTTTATTTTTTTTTATTTTATCGAGTCTGAAATTTGTGAATTTTGCAAAATTTCCCCTCTCAAAAAATAATCATTAAATTTGCTTGTTATCAATAATGTACCACGAAAAATTACATGAAGTGGTGTATTATGTTGTCTGGTCTGGCAAGTAATGAATGCGCCACAAAGCAAGGCAATAAGCAAAAATAATAAAACAATTCCAAAATCCAACTTTCACCATATAATCAAAATGTATAGACGACTGACTCCAGCAAGTGTAGCATACCTTCCCATAAGAAAAAATCGAAAAAACAGAAATAAAAGACGCAATGAATAAACAACAAAAATATATATTGAAGAGAAACAAACAAAACCAACAAAAAATGACTGAATGCTTCTTCTTCTTAGGTCGAAGAAAACAAAACAATTCCAATACAATCGGGTAATATGAAACAAAAACACTAAAAAATAAAATCCCTCCTCATACTCGTACATTGGCGACTGACGGCGATAATGATCAAAGGTTGGGTTGTTTTAGTGTTGTTGTTGCTTTAGCAATTCAAATCAATTGAGTTTTTTTGTTTCGTGTTGTTGTTGTCTTTGGTGGTGGGGTTTTGTTTTCAAGAGAAACTCATCAGCAACTCTCCTTTGTCAATGTTTTGCGTTTCCACCACAGTATATCGTGGTGCTTGCTCAGTCAGCCACGAACACTGCACTACACTCTCACTCTTTTTCCCTTTGTCCCTCTCTGTGTTACGGAAATCTCTGTTGAATTGATTGCTGTGCATGCTTTTGTTGTTGCTACTGCTATTTCATGTTGTTGCCTGCTTATAAAATGGTGGTGTGTTGAATTTTATGGTTTCCTTTGTTGTCTCCCAACAATTTCCACCACAGCACTTCTCCTACATAACAGACCTCTCGTGTGTGTGTGTGGTGCTGTGTTGTGCGCGCCCTGTTGTGTGGTGGTGTTGGATTATTTCATTGCTATGCCAAAGCAGCCAACAACATTTCATATGAATTCGGCCATTTAGTCGCAAACGAGTGCTTGGAGACTTCACATATTGGAGGATCAAATCCACGTCATAACTTGCATTGGCAAAACAAATCAGCTATACCACTACCCCACTGTTGTTATTACTGCTGCTGTGTGAAAAATATTACAGAGCAATAGTAGAAGTGAAAAAATAAATATTTCAGATTTTTTCCTCCATGGGTGTTTTTTCATGTGAATAGAGGAAACAGAGAAAAATAAGAAAGGAAGAAGAATAAAGAAAAAAATCATAGTGTGTGAAAACAAGTAAATGAAAATAAAATACACAACAAGGAAGAAATTGTATAGAGAAGAAAAATTACATATTTTTTGTGGAATTAAAAAATCCAACAAAAAAGCAAGAAAAATTAAAAAAATACTGAATACAAATTACAAAAAATCCACACACAAAAAGAAATTGAATAAAAAAGTGACCATTTGTGTTTTGGAGAAACCTTAAAAAAATCACATTTTTTGAAACGTAATAAAAACCTGAATTGTCATTGAAATAAAAAAAAATTGAAAATACAAAAAGTGGAAAGAAAAAAATTTCCCTTTGAAAATAACAAATAATTTGAATAAATTGAAGAAACGAAGGAAAAAAATACGCTGAGACAAAGAAAAAAATCAACTGTGTTGTACTAAATAAATGGTGGTGTGATTCACTCTGACAAAAGAAAACGGAGAAAATTGTCAAATAGAAAAAAATCCAACATATTTTTTGGTTGTATGTAACACAAAAAGAAGTGCAAGGATAACTGCAGCAGCACATTTTTATTAATTTGTATTTTTAACAAAAAGGATAACATAATTGTGATATATATTTTTTTGGTTTTGACCACAACCAATAATTCAACATTCTTCAAATGAGTGCAATTTTTTAAATGCTTTAAAACAAAACGAAAAGAAAACCAACAACAAGGATATCCAACCACAACAATTTAAAAAGGAATAACTCTCGTTTTATTCAAATAATAATAACTGTGATTAACATTTTTTCTTGGATTACCACTTTGCTGCAAACAAAAAGGATTTAATTCAACAACTAAATAACATTTAAATAAAATGTAAGTCTTGGTTTTTTCTCTTTCCTTCATCCTACATCTTCAAATTTTAGTTGAACATTTAAAATCAGTGTTGGTAAACGTTTTTTCCCCCACGACGATAATGTCCATGGAGAGATTTAGTCAACTGACAATGCCATAGCAGAGCAAGCAATGTTGTCAAATTTCCATTTCACTACACACGACGACGACGTCGGCAACGACAACGACGCACTCACACAGCATTCTCACTGCTGTTGTTGTTTTGTTGTTGTTTGTACGGCTGCCTTGTGTATGCAAGTGTGTGAATGTGTGCGTGCGAAGCATGTACTTTGTGTTTTTTCTTTTTTCTCGTTGTTGTGTTTCTATTTATTATTAGTATAGCGTTGTGTGTTATATATCTGTTTTTGGGGGGTTTTGGTGTGGTACAATGGCAGTGTTGTCAATTTAGTGATTTTTGAAGAGTGAAACTTAAAAAGGTTTTTCTAAGAAAATTGTGATTTTAAAAGGAAATGATGTAAAAATATTAAACTTTTTAAGCTTGTGATTATTTAGGGGATGTTTTAAAGGTCACAGAGTTAGTTTTATGACTAAAAAAAAGGTGGGAGGAAAAAATCACCAAAATACCATTTCACTAGAAAAAAACAGCGGATATTTTGTAATGCATATTTTTTTTGGAATATGAAACAGTTGGTTGCAAAATCATTCAAGGGCTCTGATATTAGATTTTCTTACGAGATTAACTGTTATTTTTGATTATTTCACGAATAGTCTGCTCATTGTCTGATGGGAAATTTAATTGTGTGTATCCAGCTAAAATTTTTCCTGATAGCTTTGATCTCCGATTTTCTTCCGTGATTCACTAAAATGTTTTCCGATTATATTATAGTCTGAAGGGTAAATGCATCAAGTGTACCCAGCTAACAATTTTTGCCGATGGCGTTGATATCAGATTTTCTTACGAAATTCATTGACGGTTTTATTTTCGACTATTTTCTGATAATTCTGTACATAATCTGAAAGAACATTTAATTGTGTGTATTTTGTTCTAGCAATATTAATTAATATTAATTAATATTAATTTTCTACAGTATTTTATCCGATTATTGTTAGAATAATCTGCATTTAGTCTGAAGGAAATTGAAATTTTCAACATTTTCCGAGTAGGTTGTCTTAATTTTGGATCAAACGTGCACTGTTTATAATTTCTGAAAAAATATCCGAAAATCTTCCGATTTTCTGCACATTTTCGAAGGAAACATCGAAAGAAGAATTTAATAAATTACAAATTCCTGCAGGTTCTGGAACGAAATTAAAAAAATTTAGTAAAGAAATGACAAGAGCATATAATAATATTTTGCATTTAAATTATGTTGTGGCACAGCACACATTTTTGGATCGGACCTAGCCCATGTCGATATAGCATGACGATGGATGTCATGCAATTTTTTTTTAATATGATTAAGTTCTTAGTTGTGACAATTAGTATTAAAATAGTATGTAACATAATAAAAAAATATATAATGATTATTTAAAATCCGAGAACGGCTATACAGGTCATCGAATATTTTTTGGAGGACATTAAAATATTGTATTTAAATGATGGTTGCTTTAATATTTGAACAATTTTTTGCACACATTTGGAATATATGATGTGATAGTTCACTCTTTTTAATATAAAATCAAGATTATTAGCTGATTTCGAATGCCTTAACATGTTAAAAATTTTCAATAGCTCTCAATCGATCGCAAAAATATAATTCAAAGAACAAAGATCATTTGAGGGGAACAATCTTAAAAAAAATATTTTTAAATATAACCCTTGTATAGATGAAAAATTTCTAAAAAAATTGTCATGGGTTTTGACCAAAAAAATTGCATTGGTTTAATTTTGGTGTTAGATGATTCCAATTTTATTTTTGAAATATTTTGTTTATTTGAAATATTTTCCATAGACCGATTATTTATCCGAAATTAGGATACAATAAACTGTACCAGGAAATATTTTTAAATTCAAACCATCCAATTCCGATTCATCCCCCGTAAAATATTTTTAACAGTATTTTCTTTTCGAAATCTTTAAAAAAAAATTTAAAATATAAAAACCCAAAATTTAGTTACCAAATTTTTTTTTTTGAAATATATATATTTTTAATATATATTATTAAAAAACAAATATTTTTTAACAAAATTGTGGGGAAATTTTTTTAGGCAGAAAATAAATTTAATATATTTTAATAATATTGATACATTTATTTGTTCAAGTGATTTTTTACTTTTACCATAACATTTTTTTTTTGTCCTAAAGGACTCACATAAATTAACATTTACTTTGCTCAATTATTTTCGGTTCGTTTTTTATTAAATTTTTAACCGGTCTAATTTTTGAAATGATTTGCATTAGAACATTTCCTCAAAAACATTTTTGTAAAGTAAATTTCTTCGTCCTTTAAATATTTTTTTTGCATTTTTTCTAATTTTTAATTTTTTTTTGTATTTTATTTGAAATATTCCCTTAAACTTTTATTTATTCTTTTCCTTAATTTTTATTTTATTTCCCTTGCATTAAATTCCTAAATTAAAATTCTAACGTTTTTATTTCCAACTAAAATGTTAGCAACACTGATTTTGGCTGTATTTGTAACTGTTTGGTGACGTTATATTTTTACTGTGTTTCTCTCTCTCTCACTCCACAAAAAGGTACTCTTTGAAAAAAAAAAAAAACAAAGCTATAGGAAGAGGAGTCGTGCTATATTGTGTTTTGTTTTGCCAGTCAACCATCGAAGCAAACAGGCACAAGTGTGTATTAACTCCACCATAAACGTAGACGAAATGAAAAGTAAAAGGAAAAAATCAGCCAACAAAGTAACCTTCCCCAGCGTCGTGTATATACTTACGTACTAGTGTGGACTAGCGTCCGCCCCCTATATACACACATAGAGCACAGCAGTAGGAAAATAAAAAAAAAATAACAAACAACTACATTAGCAGGCATTGTTTGTTCGTTCGTCGCCGTTCACATATGGACGACGGTTGGATGACAGCAGACGCAAGCAAACAAATACACCACACAGAAAATAATGACAGACAACAGTACTGCTGCTGGTTGGCTGAAGTAAAATAACAAAAAAAGCGAAACGAACAACAGTTGTAGTGTTTTTGTGTGAAACTAATGGTCGAACAGTGTTTTTTTCCTCTAGCAGTTAATTGTGTATATTTTCAGTTTCTCCTTTTATTTTTGTTATTTTTTTATTTCCCCTTTACTACACATTTACTTTAATGGTGTTGTTGTTTTTTTTATTATGGAAATAAAGGCAAAATAGTTGGCAAAATACTAAAATAATAATTAAAGCTTGGCTTCTCGAAAAATATGCATAACAACAAAATGCCATGGAAATATCTGGAAAAGAAGATTTAAAATGGAAATTAAAGCTAACAAAAAATATTAAATAATTGTGTATTATATGGATTTTCCCGTCTTCTTCTTCTTTAATCATGGCTTTTCTTTGTTATTATCCACTTAATAACTAGTTTTTCCCCACTCTTATTTGCTGCCTTGCCTTTTCTTTTTCCTCATTCTATTTTCCTTTCTTATTATTCTTATTATGACTTTCAATATCATGACAGCAGAAAAAAACCCATGATTTGGCTATATTTTGAGAGAGAGCGACCGTTCGATAACAAAGCAGAGTTTAGTTGAGATAGGGAGAACACTGTGTTCTGTTATTTACTTTGTGTTGTTGTGTACTAAACTCGTTCTCTCTCTCACTCAAGTGTTGTTGTTTTTGATGATGATGTTCGTTGTGGTGGTGGTGGCATTCGTTTCGTTCTATGCTTAAGCCACCATATCATCGTCGTCGCTGTTGTTTTTTCCCCTCTCTTTTTAGCAGTGTTCAAAAGTGCATGACTCAGGGTTGGAATTTTATAATTAACACCACAGAAAAAAAAACAAACGAAATAAATAACTAGTAATTGCATGAAGCATTTCAAATGAAGAAATAATGGTATATATTTTTTTGCTTCTTTGAAGTTTTTTTTACGTTTTATTATATTATTATAAATTGAGTTTCTCTTGTTGTGAAATTTCAAATTGCAACAATTACACAGTGCTTCAAAGTATGTGGATTTAATTGTGAGTTCTCGAATGAAGCTATTTCAAAAAAGGTTTATATAAAAATTTGATAAAAGTTAAGAATTTGTATTGCTTTTTTGGCAATTATTGGGACAATTAACACAAAATAGTAGAACTGTATTTCATATGTCGCAGTAAATATTACTAAATAAAGTCAAAGAGTTATTATTTACATTAGCATAAAATTAAATTATAAAAGTGGCAGTGGATTGAAGTCTCAGTTTCGACAAAAAATTTGATGTAATGCAAGAAAGAACATTTCGTAAATTTTTAAGTCGCTTTGGTGTTTTGTCAGCTTTGGTGTTTGACAAACATTTCTTATATCAGTGTTTTTCTTATACGCTTTTTTCTTATATGAAGCAATTTTTACACGGATGAGATGTAAAAAGGCACGGTGTTTTTGATAATCTTTCTTATATGCGATTTTTTTATATGAGATGTGCTTATATCCGATATCTACTGTATATACTGTGGAATATTGATAATAAATTAAAAATAAATATTGAAGATAAATTAAAAATTTATATTGAAAATAAATTAAAAAGGCATGTTAAAAATTAAAACAAAATATAGAAAATTAAAAACATAAAAAAAAAAAAAAATTACAAAAATAAAAAAAAAAATAAAAAATTACAAAAATAAAAAAAAAATAAAAAATTACAAAAAAAAAAAAAAAATAAAAAATTACAAAAATAAAAAAAAATAACAAATTACAAAAATAAAAAAAAAAATTAAAAATTACAAAAATAAAAAATGACAAAAAATAAAAAAAAAATAAAAAAATAAAAAACTTAGAAAAAAATCAAAAAAAAATAAAAAAATAATAACAAATTTAAAAAAAAATAAAAAGAGTTATTTTCAGTCCTATATAAATGTTTGTTAACCAGAAATTTAAATCAATTGTTCAAAATTTATTTGTATTTTTAAATAACAATCTTTTCGAATTTGAATAATAATAAATAATTTAAATTTAAGGAATCAGTGTTTACGTTTTGAAATTAATATTTTAATTTCCGATCATTAAGCTCAACTCGAAGGAGAAGAACTGATTAAAAAATCACTTTAATAACCATTGAAATTTAATATTAAAAAAAACAACAAAATTAAAAAAAAATAAGTAAAAATTAGAACAAAAAATATAAAAAAGCAGTGAGCGGAGCTGTATAGTCGGACGGATCCGACCATTCAATACCCTACACAACTACCTCGGAAATCTAACTTTCTACGGATGTTTATTCCTAGCCTGGGTAATATTTCGTTATATTTGCCTCCTCTTCCCCGATTAGAGGTCAACATTCCCAGAACCCATCCTACATGCAAAAATGTCGTGAAGATTGGTCCATAACTGTGGCCTGTATCGTGTATATTTAGTGCTCTTTTTTCAACTTCTGAATACGGACATATTCTTATTTATATTTTGATTAAAAGTGCATCCGATTTGTTTCATCTCTTTGTAAAATTTCAAACAAGATTTTTATCCATTAACAGGGTTGGATTTCTTCCATTTAAAAACATTAGCAGGGTTGGAAATTGCTATTTTTAAATATGGTCGTATTGCATTTTTTTATTTCTCAGAAAACTCTGCGGGAGTTTAGAAGGACATTGTGTTGATGACATGTCTATGTCATTGCTAGTATATGGTGGTGGTTGGACCGATAAAAAAATCTGAAGGGAAAAAATCTCCAATGTTTGCCTTTGACATACAAGGGACGGTCTTTTTTTTACTTGTGCCCCATGGTGTTTTTTTTTAAATCTGTCAAATATGTGTGTAATTGTTACTTTATTAATTCAAAGCGCACTCATGCTGGTTTTCGTTTCAGTAATAATAATAATTATTGTGGGAAAATGTGGAATTCATCATTTTTTTTTAATATATGAAGATATTGAGTTTTTTTAAATCTAAATAAAATATACAAGTTATCAAAATATTTTCGGAATTACAAAATTTTACAATACAAAAAAATCTGACTTTTTTGGTTAATATGACTAGGTTTCACAACTATTGGTATTTTTTGGTACTTACGAATCCAAATTTTTTCAAAATATTTTTTGTTATTTGAATTTTGCCTTGTAAGGACAGTGATAATTTGAAAGTAATCTTTAAAGTCATTATTTATACTCTTTCGAGTCGAGCTTAATGATCTAAATTTTGCAATGAAAAGGAAAGCCATGAGAAGAACCTACGTACCCACCATTATGCGACGCGTTTCGCCGTTGGCTTTACAAGGGTCGTATGTTGACAACTTGTATTTATTCCGCCCTGATGCGAAACTTGCATATGTCAATTAAATTGAAATTTGTCAAAGTTCGACATTTGTCTTCAATTCTAGGAACAGTCCTTTCAATCCACAAACCTACAATTGCTTCCATGGCATACACATGTTTTTGCGCAACCGTTTTGGATGTGTGTTGATGGCTCAGAACGTTAAGTGGCCTCGAGCTCTAGCCGTGCTCAGCTGAAATAATTTTTGTTATTTGAATTTTGCCTTGTAAGGGCAGTGATCATTTGAAAGTAATCTTCAAAGTGATTATTTATACTCTTTCGAGCCGAGCTTAATGATCTAAGTTTTGCAATGAAAAGGAAAGCCAGGAGAAGAACCTAGAACCTTTTTTTTCAAAAAAATTATTTGTTTAAATTTTCTGCATTTCTGAATTAATTTGTATGGTCAATATTATTGCAAAATATTTTTCTTAATTATTTAATCAAAATTTATTTATAGTAGTTTCTTCTACTTCCTTTACAAATTAATTTGTTGTTTTCTCATTCCCCACATGTCTTTACTAATTTAAATAAATTTCTTTATCGTCCACTTCTTCTTTTTCGTTGTCATCCATCAAATGTCTATCTACTATTTTTGTATAATTTAAACATTTATTTTTATTTTTTATATAAGATAATGTAGAATTTGGCCTAATGCCATTGACTCACTCAGTACCAATTCATTTGCCTTTGGCCACAAAACGGATTTCTTTTTACATTTGGGTTTGGGATTTTTCTTAACATTTTATTTTTGTTTTTCTTTGTTATTTTTTACAATTCGTATTTCTTGTGTAATATTCGCATAGGGGAGGGGGAACCCTCCCCAAAAAAGGTACAACATATTTGACAATTATTTGGCTTGGCTTTTTTACCTCCCATTCCTTCTCCCTTAGTTTTGTGGCTGCCAAATTTTCAAAACACGAGTTTCCGTGCCATACAAAATAATCAAGATTGATTTTTGGCAAATGTTGCACTTTTTTTAATACGAGGAATTTTTTGTTAAAGAATGAAAATAAATAAAAAATATATATTGTTTATACATTGTGTAGATAATATTTAAATGCGATTTATATAATTTTATTGCTTAAAAAACAAAAATAAACTAAGAAATATTGAACCGCATTTTTTGGTGACATTTCTTAAAGAATCTGGAAATATTTCTTTCAAGTCTAGGAGAATATATTTGATCGTAACAATTATTGCCAATAATCTAATATTTCGCCATCCAAAAAACTCCTTAGAAATTAATTTAAAAGGAGGCCCTATATATACGGGAGGAAAAAATCGTCACTAGAACAACAAGCTTGAAGAAAATATGTCAAATATTTTTTCTTTTACTTCTATTTATTTTATTTATAATAAAGAAAATGCTAGTAACCAAATTTTTTTTACCCAAAACAAAGTCCCCTCCTTGTATCACCACCAAATTGAAGTCATTGCGAATTCTGGTAACTACTTAAGAAATTATATGGCTGAATATTTTCCCACTGTGGCTTAAGAAAAAATTAAAAGTCTTGTAGAATAACCAGTGGTGGGCATAACTATGTGAGAGTAAATGTAGGTGAGCTTAACTGAGAATTCATCATCAAAGAAGACTGAGGAAAAGAGAACAATTGAGACTCCGTTTTTTACGTATGATTTTGGGAAGTTTTGAGCATCAATGAATAACATTCCATTCACTTTCTCAAAAAACATCTAATTTCCAAAAATCATTTCCCGTCTTTGGCGTAGCCTCAAAGCCACCCTTATACCACCACATAATTCAAGTCATTGAGAAGTCTTATGACTGCTTAAGAAATCCTATGCTTGACTATTGCAATCAATGTTTTATTTCCTTTGACCACTGCTATTCACTTTTCTAAAAATTGAATTTCTCCATTTGCTTCTTCATGATAATTGTTTATAACAAAAATATTAACATGTTTACAGGAAATCATTCAACGATTTCATATTTTTTCGTAAATAGACAACAACAACTACCTTGTTGAATAAATATTTTGTATTTGTTGTTGTCTTGTCATTATTTCAATTCATATTTCTGAAGAAAATAAACAACAGTTGTTTGTTAATTTTATATTTCTATGTGTGTATGTTTGTTTTTTTTTCTTCTATTTCGTTAAAAATTAAAAAAAAGTGGAATATAAACATTTCCGCGAAAATTTCATAATACAAAAATAATAAAAAATAAACAGCAAACTGTTTTCAAAATCTAATGATTCATAATTTTAGTGTGGCTATCTCTCTTATTAGCCACTCATAAACATAATTTTGCGAGTGTGTGTATGTGAATTTTTGCGAATTTGAAAACATATTAGCTAAAATATGACCAATCATTTATGAAAAAAAAAAATATTTTTGTATATTCAGTGAAGGAAAGTGTTTAAGCGTTTATCAACTCTTTGTATTTTTTTTTTTTTTATTGAGATATGTGCCATTGTGAAAATAAATATTTCTAGAAAAGTCAATGACTGCAAATAAAATAAAAAATGTCATTGTATTATAATAGAAAAAAATATACGAAATTTTATTTTAGAATTTTATTGATCTTTTTCAGAACATGCACGAATATTTTATATACAGTAGATTTCGGATATAAGAACATCTTATATAAGAAAAAAATTGCATATAAGAACGATTATCAAAAACACCGAGCCTTTTTACATCTCCGCAGTATAAATATTGCTTCATATAAGAAAAACGCAAATAAGAAAAACACTGATGTAAGAAATATTTGTCAAACACCAAAGCTGACAAAGGTATTTGAAAACGTATCATGTAAGAAAATATGTAAAATTATTGGCCAATTTATTATCGAGATTGTTTTAAATTTTCATTTTATAAATGTGAACAGTAAATAAAGAATTATCTTAAAAAAACATGGCTCTGAAAAAATATATTCTTTAATACAATCATATCTTCGAAAAGCCATTGGAAAGTATTTTTAAAATATTTGCATTCTAAAAAATCTTTGAACAAATATTTTTGAAATAAATTTAATTAAAAAAAAGTTTTAAAAATTTTGGTCTCTCATATTGCTTGAAAATATTTTCTCTAAAATGAAAAAAAAATATTCTTTGGAAATTACCATTGAAAAAATGTACCTCAAAAATCCAAATTTGGAAAAGTCCCTGAAAATCGCCGTCTCGGAAAGTCCCCGAAAAACTATTCTTTAAAAAATCCCAGTCTTGGAAGGTCCCTGCAAAAATATTATTTAAAAATCCCAATCTCAGAAGGTTCCTGAAAAACTATTCTTTAAAAATCGCAGTCTAAAAAAGTCCCTGAAAAACTATTCTTAAGAAATATCTGTCTCGGAAGGTCCCTGAAAAACTATTCTTCAAAAATACTAGTCTCGGAAGGTCCCTGAAAAACTATTCCTTAAAAAATGCCAGCCTAGAAAAGTTCCTGAAAAACTATTCTTTAAAAATCCCAGTCTAAAAAAAGTCCCTGAAAAACTATTCTTAAAAAATATTTGTCTCGGAAGGTCCCTGAAAAACTATTCTTCAAAAATAACAGTCTTGGAAGGTCCCTGAAAAACTATTCCTTAAAAAATGCCAGTCTAGAAAAGTCCCTGAAAACCTATTCTTTAAAAAATCTACGCCTGTATTGGTCTTTGCAAAAATATCCTTTAATAAATTCACACCTCTGATAGTCTTTTGAAAAAATATTCTTTAATAAATCCACGCCTCTGATGGTCCTTGAAAAAAATTTCTATAATAAATCCATGCCTCTTCTATTCCCTGAATTGGTCCTTGCAAAAATATTCTTTAATAAATTCCCACCTCTGATAGTTCTTTGAACAAAATATTCTTTAATAAATCCACGTCTCTGATGGTCCTTGAAAAACATTATTTAATAAATCCACGCCTGTTTGGGCCCTTGATAAAATATTCCTTAATAAATCCATGTCCAAGTCCTTGAAATTTAAAAATAGATTTTTTGTTTGTTAAATCTGCAATCCTTTCAAAAAAATACGTCTCATTGGGAATTCTAAGGAGTGCTTAATTTAATCCTATCGTAACAATAAATGTCTGATTTTTCCACTGAAATCGTATTCTATTAAGCAGAGTATGAAAATTGCGTCATTTGAGTTTTTTTTTATTATCATACTTTGTAATTTGTATTAAATAGTTTGTTTTAATATTTGATTGAATACATTTCAATTTGAAATAGTTTTAGATTGTTTCAAATGAAATAATTTCATTTAAAAAAAAAATAAAGTACTTTGTTGAGGCATTAGTACGTACAGGAAATCCATGTCATTGAGAATTCTGCGGAGTACTTAACCAACTTCCATTACAGCAATAAATGTCATATTTTCCCCATTACTATGATGTTCTGTTGAACAAAGTAGTTATTTTTGGGTTTACAATTATAGTATAGCTAATTAAAAGGCTCCGTTTTAATTTCATTATTTATAAATAACAATTAAATTTCTTTTTATAATATATTTTATTGTTATTTTAAATTTCTTACTAATCCTACCTTTCTCAATATTTTTTATATTGTCTAAAAATAATATATTTCTCATCGAAATTAATTTACCTATAATTATTTTTATTTATTCAATATCGTCATTATAATTTATGGAAATTGCTGCATTCATAATTAATATGAATGGTGCTTCTTTGCTGACCTTCGCAATGACTCATTTGGTGACGAAGTTTTATTTTTGGGAATTGCTTCATATTCTTTTTTTCACATTTCTTCTTCGAGACGTCTTTTCCTCCCTCGACTCCCATATCTCAAAGCAAACGAAAAATGATAAATTTATTTTCTAAATGTCAGCAAACTGTCAACATGATTTTATTTTTTTTCGGAAAAATTTTTAAAGAGGATTAATATGTTTTCTTATTCTTGTTTTTGAAGAAATTCATAAAAAAAAACATTTTCTTAATTTCGCAATAGATTTTTACGATTGTTTTTCAAATTTTTTGTACATTTTTCAATCAGATTCCTACATTTTTTATATAAGAATTAAAATTTAGTTTCTTATTCAGACCTTTTTTAAATACTTTATTTCTGAATTCTTATTTTTATACAATTACAATTTGTTTTCTTGTTCCAATTTTTTTCTATAAATTAAAATCGTAACAATTTTCTAAAATGTTAAAATAT
>NW_026878731.1:0-24436 GCF_032173495.1 Musca vetustissima | reverse complement strand
ATAGCAAATAATAATCAGGTTAATAAAACTGATGTGGAAGTTGGTATATATACTAAAATATTTAACTTTTAGTATTATATTGTGGAGGCGTGCGATAACTTGAAAGATCTAAATGTATGCCATAGTGAATAGAATGAGGATATCTGCCCGTAGATCCATACATAAAACCAGTAAGGAAAGTAGTACATTCGGACGGGGCCGATTATACGATACCCTTCACCACTTTGGGTATATTCAATAGATGAATCCTAACATTGTAAATTAACTTAAGGCAAATATCAATTGGACATCCGTTAAATTATTTGGAAAAATATCTGATAAACATGAGAAGTTTGGTGCACCATTTACTAAAAATTGGACGAAAATGTATATAAAAGCTATATATGGTAGCTCTATCCAAATTTGAACCGATTTCAACAAAACTTTCCAAATGCTGGGTTATATTAACTTCAGTACGTGCGCAAAATTTTGTGTCAATCGGCCTAAAGTTGGGTCTTTGGTGTACCATTTAACTAAAATCGGACGAAACTTTATATGGGAACTATATCTAAATCGGAAACAATTCCTAAAAAATTTTGCAAACCTTAGGCAATATCAATTTTAGTACGTTGTTCCAATTTTTTTAGCAAACGGCCTAACATTGGGTATTTTGTGCGCCTTTTAGTAAAAAACCGGATGAAACGATATCTAGGAGCTATATCTAAATCTGAACCGATTTCAACAAAACTTGCTACACGTTATGTAATAGTATCCTCAGTACGTTGTGCAGAATTTTATGTCAATCGGACCCCACCTGGGGAGTTTGGTGTAGAATTTATATCTATTTTCTAGGTTGTGCAAAATTATGTGTCAATTTTGTGTACAATCTGTGTCAATTTTGTGTAAATATGTAAAAGCTATATCTAACTCTGAACCGATTTCAACGAGACATGCCAGAGAATTATTTATATTAACACAGTTCATTGCACAAAATTGTGTGGCAATCGGACAAACTTTGAGTCTTTAGTGCACAATTTACATAAAATCGGAAGAAAATATATATGGGCAATATTGCCAATTTTTCAACATAGGTGAAGCGGAGGTTAACCACTTTTTTACTCGGGAATTACTTAAGTATATGAAAATAGTGAATAGTTTTGGGTTAATTGGTCTGTCTTTGCAAACTGTTCATGATATTGACCTCCAAACTTTTTTATTGGTGGAAGCTGTGTCTACTTTAATGTAAAACCAGTAAGGAAAGTAGTAAAGTCGGACTGGGCCGACTATATGATACCATTCACCACTTTGGGTATATTTTACATATGTATCCTAACAGACGACGCGCTTTGTTATAAATCTATATCTGAACCGATTTCAGGGAAACTTGCCAAAGACTAATTTATATAACTTCAGTACGTTGTGTCATTCGGCCTAACTATGGATCTTTTCACGAAGTTTAGCAACATCATTCTACACTTAATTCAGTACCCTTTACCAAAATTCGTGCAAATCGAAAGATATATAGCGTCTTTGATGCACAATTACGTTAAATCAGATGAAAATACATATGAGAGATATATCTAAATCTGAACCGATTTTCACCAAACTTGGCAGACAACATTCTCGATCTTATTCTCATTCTCGATCTTATTCATAACTCTGTGCCAAATTTCGTGCACATCAAGAGATTTCCAGGGACTTTAGTGGACTATTTACCTAAAATTGGGCGAAGCTATATATGGGAGCTATATCTAAATCTGAACCGATTTTCACGAAACTTTGCACACATCATTCTATACTTAATTTAGTACGCTATGCCAAATTTCGTGCAAATCGAAAGATATATAGGGACTGTGGTACACCATTTACCTTAAATCGGACGAAAATATATATGGGAGCAGTATCTAAATCTGAACCGATATTTCCCAATTTCAATAGGGTTCGTCCTTGGGCCAAACAAATGAGCTGTGCCAAATTTCATTCAATTCGATCCATTATAAATGGGGCCTGTACTTTGTTTACAATTTAACATGGATGGACGGACGGACATGCATAAAACGACTTAGAAAGTGATTCTATGCATATTCTCAAAGGGAACCATGAGTCTATCTCGATTATACGGAGAACTAGCCTTCCAAAAACACGAAATTTGGCAAAAACTGTTTATTTGCGTTTTCTGTGGATCATTTCCGCTTCAATAAATGACATCAAACGGATTTTGATCTTTTTCGAAAATAAAACTTTAAAAACTTCAGCCGAAAGAGAGATGTCCCCAATTTATCTCAAAAATAGTGTGATCTGGCACATCCATGGTTCTTAATGGACCACATTGAAATCGGTATAGATCGATGTATTTTTTTAGAGTGCACACCAAAATCGGATGCGCGTTAATGGCATATGTAGTTTCCGGAAATTATTCGCGTTTTACAATTTTTTGGGTACTTCAATGCAACTTGTGGCACATCTTAGCCGTCAAATGAAATTTCGCAAAATATATATGGATTGGAAGATAAACTTCAGTACTTCCTGGAAACCGCATGCGCATTAAATGATTTTAAGAATTACACGATTTAGACGCAATTTAAAATGTATATTTCATAATATTATTTTTTTTAAGATTTATTCCTTTTTATAAAACCCTAAGACCCACAAAAAGTGATTATTATATATGTCAATTTTTCGGCGAAATTAGGGTAAAGTAGCAGAATAACCCCAACATTTTTTTCTGAAATTTCTTGTATACAACTAAAAAATTAAATATGATGACATTATTTTTTTCGAACCAAAAACAAATATTTTTTCTCAATATCTTGTTTTGTTATCGCTGTGATTTAAAATCCGCTACACGGACTTGTGTGATTATGTAGATATTTTTAAATTCATTTTTAGGTGTGTGTACGTCATTAATATAATGAAAATATTGATGTAATCTGCTATATTATTTTTTTCTCATATTTCGCGAAGATGTGCAACTTTATGGCGATTATTGAAATATATTCATATTCTTATATTAGGGGGGAAGATCTATATCAACGTTTTTGGTCAATATAATAAACGGCGTAATTTTAAGATTTTTTTCTTATGCCCTAAATTAAAACCTCGATAACTTTTGCGCGCATCAACTAATAATTTGATTGCAAACGGTTTCGGAGTCAGAACATTTTTCTCTATATGTGTACCAAAAATCATTAATGTGCCACAAAAACAAAAAAGCAGATTTTTTGAAAACGGAATATTAAAAAATTGGCAATATTGCCCATACAGGAGCTACATTAAATCCACAGAAAATATATATGAGAGCTATATCTATATCTGAACTGATTTCACGAAACGTAACACACATCATACTACCCTTTATACAGTACGCTATGCCAAATTTCGTGCAACTAGGATAATATATGTGGAATTTGGTGCACCATTTACCTATATCAAAATCTGAACCGATTTTCACGAAACTTAACACACATCATTCTAGACCTAATTCATTGCACTCTGCAAAATTTCGTGCAAATCGAAAAATATTAAGGGAAATTGGTGCACCATTTACCTTAAATCGGACAAAAAATATATGTGAACTATATCTAAATATGAACCGATTTTTCACAATTTCTGTAGGGTTCGTTCTTGGACCAAATAGATGAGCTGTGCCAAATTTCATCAAATTCGGATAATAACTGCAACCTGTACTTTGTTTACAATTTAACATGGACAGACGGACGGACATGAATAAATCGACTTAAAAAGTGATTCTATGCATATTCTCAAAAGGAACCGTGTGTCTATCTCGTTTCCTTTTGCCTGTTACAAACCTGTGCACAAAGATATAATACGAAACACAGAGTGGTGCACTTGGTATAAATAGCAGCAGTTCTAATGGAATTTATGGCATGCATCAACATGAATACATTTTGTTCCGTTGGTGTGTTATGCTATACTGTCAAAATACCCCGTCATTTACGTTTCCTGGAAACCCTTTTCCCAATGTTATAAATAGGACGGTCTTCACCCCTCTATCTGTTTTCCCCGTGTATAACTGTATAAAATATTTCGAATACTAACGCCATTTAAAATTGTGATATTTTGTAAACATGTGTTATGGCGGCATGCTTTACCTTGTCCTTTGAACAATTTAATTGAAAATGAAATACTCTTTGAACTGGGAGAATTGACCCAAAAAAAGGTACGGTATCGAAAATATCAGCAAGTCTTAATTTTATCAATCAAAATAGGTATTGCCTTTCCTTGCTCGCTTGGCAACGAGCTATTAGATAAAGTGTGAAATGCTTCACTTGTTGTTTGGGTAGAAAAATGGGTCACTACCAATGGGCATAATATTTGTTAATTTGGAATGTTTTTAATGCGAAAAAAATGTTTTTGATGTCTATTGATTTGATTGACGAAAATACATTTATTTATTTAATGACTTGTTGATGTGGAAACGTGTCTTGGTTTATATTAATAATCCACCAATCCTTAAATATCGTTTTCGATTTATAATTATTTTTTTAGGAATTTAGTTTTTAATAAAAGTGGGGAAAAGGTATTTCTTCTTAAAGATTTTTTAGCTAGTTTCAAATAATTATAACGAGTATGTACTCTAATAGTGTACAGTTCCAAATTTCACGATGCATGAACCAATATCACCTATTTCTATCAACATATACACCGGTGCCAATATAAAATCTTAAGCCAATAATTGGAATGCATACTTAATTTGGCATCCATCGAGGTATTCGTCGGAGACTCCATATATCTAAATCTGAACCGCTTTTCACGAAACTTAACACACATCATTCTAGATCTTATTCATTACGCTGTGCCAAATTTCGTGTAAATAACCTTCGATTTACACGAAATTTGGCACAGCGTAATGAATAAGATCTAGAACTTTGGTACACCATTTTCCATAAATCGGACGAAAACATATATGGGAGCTATATCTAAATCTGAACCGATTTTCAGGAAACTTAACAAGCATTATTCGAGACCTTATTCAGTACGCTATTCCAAATTTTGTGCAAATCGAAAGATATATAGGGACTGTGGTACACCACTTACCTGAAATCACTTACCGAGTCAGGTTTGAAGTGTGTCAAGTTTCGAGAAAATCGGTTCAAGTTTATATAGAAGCTATATGTAAAGCTCCTATATATACTTTCGTCCGATTTTAAGTAAATGGTGCACTAAAGACCCATAGCTAGGCTGATTGACACAACGTACTGAAATTAATAAAAATTAGCATCTGGCATGTTTCCTTGAAACCGTTTCAGATTTAGAAATAGCATTGCTTCAATATATAACTTCGACTTATTCATGTGGATTGTGCACCAAATAATCAATGGATTGATATTACATTTTAAACAGTGAAACATACCAAAAATCGGGTGCAAAGTTTCCTTTTAATCTGGTTACAAAATTTAGAATAGGTGGCAGAATGGCATGTGTTGGGATTGGGGTTAGTCGGTTTACTTATAGATAAAGATCACATATTTAAGTCCGTTCCATTTCCTGTCAATGTTCCTTTTACGACTGTTCAGCTTCGATCATTTCTTCGGCTTTATCGACATTTTCGACGACCGACCAACCGGTTCGAGGTGCATCTTTAACATTAAAAATTCCTGAACATTAAAAATTTTACTGCGAAATGTCACCTTTCCCACGAGCATAAATCTGAAATTATTTGATCGATACTTTGCGAGAAATCTATCAGTACAGTCATCAGCCGAAAAAATAATGGATTTCTTTTTCCCCAACCTAATATATTTCCTTTGAACTAATTGTAGTAAAAATATGCATGAAACTGGACCTTAAATCGAAAATCTCAAGCACTGACATATGGGCGCCTATACACCACCACTATTTCACATTGTTGGTTCCTTGAAATTAATAAAATCATCTATACATGCAAACTAAAGGTTCCGTATACTGTTCATATACAATTTCCGAAATATTCATAATAACATTGCATTTTCTTGTTAGCAGTTATAAATATTTAATTTTAAATAAATACGACATGTTCCGATAAAACTATTTATTAAGCATAACAGATTCACTTTAAAGGTCCTTGAATACAGAAAATAAACTTTTTTACTTATTCGCTCATACTTGCCGGTTTCAATGTCAGTAAGTAATTTACAAATGTATTTTCCGGCAAAGAAAGAAAAACGACGATAACAACAACAGCTTTATTCCAGTATTTTTTACTTTCACTGGAGGAAAATGTGGGCTTAAAACAAAAAAATCTGTTCTGAATGTGAGGGTGTATCTCAAATGACAGAATTTATGTATTTTGTAAACAGTAAACGATGATGAAACCACAGGCGGGGGTATTATCTTTTATTATTACTGTTGTTGTTGTTGGAAAAAAATGTATGTAAGCTCTTAATTAACCAACCACAAATCTGTCATAATATTTTAACGTGGGTGATATCCTTGTTTACTTCGTTGTTGGGGTTGTTTTGACTTTTTTCCTTGCAATATGCTGGCCCAATTCACTTGACTGTGAAATACATCGGAACTTGATAATTAAGATTGCAACCAAGTTTTAAATGAGCTAAAAAATCTGAAAATAAAATAATAAGTTATGATCGATGTGTGATGTTAACCCAAAAGTTTTTCTTTTATTATTTTTCTTCTTCGACTTTTGCATTTTTATGGCATCAATAATTTGTTCGGATGGATGGATGACTTTTCAATGATAATTTGAAGATTTTTTAATGACAAAAATATTTTATTAACTTAAACATTACAAATGTAAATGTCAAGTACATGATCAAAGTTTTGTTAGTGTCGTAAAATTCACAAAATTGTAGCAATTAAATATAAATGTGCTTGGTTTAATGTCACAACCGATTTATTTGAAGGGTTAGCATTCATACATATACACAAAATGTGATGACAGACTCTCCAGACACATAAAAATGTGTCTATATCCTCATGGAGGTATATGTATGTGGAGCTATATGTAAATCTGGACTTAATTGAGAAACTTTGGCATATACCATTTGGTATGCTGCAGCACAGTGCGCTGTCCACATTTTATCTGGTGTATATCGAACAGACGTAGGCTCATCGGGGCACCAATTATATAAAATCAGTGGAAGCTATATATGGGAGATATATTTGAATTTAAACCGATTTTTGCATCTTTAATATACATCATTCTAAACTAACCTCCAAAATCTCGCCAAATATCGTGTAAATCAAATAAGCATTGGCTCTTCAGTGCACCATTTTGTTAAAATCGGACGAAAATATATATGTGATCTTTATCTAAATCTGAACCGCTTGCCATAAAACAACACACTCATCAATATGGACCTATTTCAGAGCGCTGTGCAAAAGTTTCTACCAATCGGATTTCTCAAAACTTCGTATACATCAATATAGATCTTATTCAGTACACTTTACAAAATGTTGTCTCAATTGGACAAATATTGAGTGTTTGGTGCACCATATAAATAAAATCGGACGAAAATATATCAGGGATCCATATCTTAATATGAACCGATTTTCTCCAATTTAAAAAGGGGTTCGTCCTTTGGGAAAATAAGTGAGCTGTACCAAATTTCCTCAAAATCGGATGATAAATGGCATCTGTACTTCGTTCACAAAAATACATGGACAGACGGACGTACGGACATGCATAAATCGACTTAGAAAGTGACCCCATGCATATTCTCAAAAGGAACCAGTAAGGAAAGTAGTAAAGTCGGACGGGCCGACTATATGATACCCTTCACCACTGTGGGTATATTCAACAGATGAATCCTATCAGACGTCGAATTTTTGTAGGACCATTAACATGAAAATGAATCCATAACATGCCATTCTGCAAACTATACTAAATGTTTCATTTGGTCAGATACAGGGTTGCTTCAACGCTATATTAACTTCAGTACGTGGTGCCAAATTTTTTGTACATCGGCCTACCTTGGGGTCTTTGGTGAACCATTTATTTATCGGACGAAAATATATATGGGAGCTATATCTAAATCTAGACCGTTTTTCGGGAAACTTAACACAAATCATTGTACTCTTAATTCAGTACGCTATGCCAAATTTCGAGCAAATCGAAAGATATAACGGGACTTTGGTACACCATTTACATTAATATGGGATCTATGTCTAAATATGAACCGATTTTCAGGGAACTTAACCCACATCATTCTAGGCCTAATTTAGTACGCTGTGCCAAATTTAGTGCAAATCGAAAGATTAATAGGGACACCATTTACATAAAATCGTACGAAAATATATATGTGAGCTACATCTATATATATAAATCTGAACCGATTTTTTCGAAACTTAGCACACATCATTTCAGGCTTATTTCAGTACGCTGTTCCAAATTTCGTGCAAATCGAAATTTAGGGACTTTGGTGTACCATGTACCTTAAATCGGACGAAAATATATATGGGAGCTATATCTAAATCTGACCGATTTTCAGGAAACTTAACACACATTATTCTACACCTTATTCATTACGCTGTGCCAAATTTCGTGCAAATCGAAAGATATATAGGTACTTTGGTACACCATTTTCCTTTAATCGGACGAAGATATATATGGGAACCAGGAAAGTACGCAGGGGGGCGCCCCGGGGGCCCGGACATATATTATATGCACTTGTTTCTGTACACTTATAAATTGTCAATTGTTAGCGTATAATAGCGTATAATCCACCACTTTCCAATCCAAAACGAAGTAAATTCAACTATTTCAACAACTACTGCGTGTACATTGTCTTTAAAAATACTTCTCACATTATAAACTAAAAAGAAGCATCCAAAAGTCTAATTGACGGAGTTGCAATTTGAAGAATTTATTGGACATTTTTGTCTAAGACATAATCCTGCAAACATTTCGTTTGCCTATAATCTACATTCGTAAATAAATAAGTAGTAAATCAGTAAGGAAAGTAGTAAAGTCGGACTGGGCCGACTATATGATACCCTTCATCACTTTGGGTATATTCTACATATGTATCCTAACAGACGTCGGGTTTTTGTTATATATCAATATCTGAACCGATTTCAGAAAAACTTGCCAGAGACTTCAATAAGTTGTGTCAATTGGTCTAGCTGTGGCCTTTTCACGAAGCTTACCAACATCATTCTAGACTAATTTCAGTACGCTATGCCAAAATTCCTGCAAATGAAAACATTTCCAGGGACTTTGGTGCACAATTTACTTAAAATCGGGCGAAACTGTATATGGGAGCTATATATCAATCTGAACCGATTTTCACGAAACTTTGCACACATCATTCTAGACTTAGTTCAGTACGCTTTGCCAAAATTCGTGCAAATGAAAATATTTACAGGGACTTTGGTACACCATTTACCTAAAGTTGGGAGAAACTATATATGTGAGCTATATCTAAATCTGAACCGCTTTTCATGAAACTTAGCACACATTATATTAGACACAATTCAGTACGCTATGTCAAATTTCGTGCAAATCGAAAGATATATAGGATCTTTGGTGCACCAATTACCTTAAATCGGATGAAAATTAATATGGGAGCTATATCTAAATCTGAACCAAATTTCACGAAACTTTGCACACATCATTCTAGACTTTATTCAGTACGCTATGCCAAAATTCGTGCAAATCAAAAGATATTAGGGACTTTAGTGGACTATTTACCTAAAATCGGGCTAAACTATGTATGGGAGCTATATCTAAATCTGAACCGATTTTCGCGAAACTTTGCACACATTATTCTAGACTTAATTCAGTACGCTATGCCAAAATCTTGTCCAAATCAAAAATTTTCAGGGACTTTAGTGGACTTTTTACCTAAAATCGGACGTAATAATATATGGTAGCTATATCTAAATCTGAACCGATTTTCGCGAAACTTTGCACACATCATTCTAGACTTAATTCAGTACGCTATGCCAAATTTCGTGCAAATCGAAAGACATATAGGGACTTTGGTACACCATTTACCTTAAATCGGACGAAAATATATATGGGAGCTATATCTAAATCTGAACCGATTTTTCCCAATTTCAATAGGGTTCGTCCTTGGGCCGAAGGGTAAGTGACCTATGCCAAATTTCATCCAATTCGGATTATAAATGCGACCTGTACTTTGTTTACAATTTTACATCTACAGACGGACAGACGGACAGATGGACGGACGGACGGACATGCATAAATCGACTCAGAAAGTGATTCTATGCATATTCTCAAAAGGAACCATGGGTCTATCTCGATTATTTTTGCCTGTTACAAACATATGCACAAAGACATAATACCCTGTACCACAGTGTGGTGAAGCGTATAAAAACTATTGTAACATCTCATTTTTAAATTCTAACAACAATTGTTTCTAGACAATTTATTTCAAACTTTTCTCAAATAAAACTGTATTTTTATAGTCACACAATACATTGAATAATAAAAAATGTCCATTAGTCTTTTAAAGACTTCATTCCATGTGAACTTTTCTGCATCATTTGCAGCAAGAATTCCAGATTAAATCAATCCAACTAACCGATCGATCAACCAACAGCCATTAAAGTCTGATAGTTGAAAAATTTATAAAAGTCAAGCACATTATTTTAACTTACATTTTCATTTAGACGAAACGCCCACACGTACACATACGCATATGTAAACACTTGGGCAGACACACACACTCATATGTGTCCATGTTTGGGTGCAAGTTATGTGGTGTGGATATAAATACAATAGCGGTTGTAAATAACTCTAGTTTGCAATTAATTAAAATTATATATAATGTAATAAAATGGATTCTTTATTGCCGAGTCAATGCAACAGAAGCAGTTGCCATTGCTGCAGCAGTCGCAGCAGCAGCAGCATCAACAACACAAAACACTCCAGATTTCGTGTTAACAACAATTTCTTTTTTTGTACACACATTACAAAACTGTACACATTTACACTGTGAAAAAAAAATTAGAAAACAGATTGAATAAAGTAATGCTTCAACATCCTTTGTATTGCATTTAGAATTGATTTGAAGATTACAGGGATATAAACAATTCGAATAACATAGCTAATGAAGTATATTAATTTTATATTTTGTTAGTGTACATAAAGTTTACTAGCTCAAGTTGTATACATTATACCAATATCTTAGGATGGGTAGAATTTACAAGATATTTCATCGTGAGTGTTGTCTCCTTCACAGGTGTACCGAAACTCCAAGAATATTCTCTTAATCATGTTGAATTTCAATTTTCCCATTTTAAGTTTTAAGTGTTATATTAAAAAATATACTATTCTACAACCTAATATCCCACTGGTGTTCGCATGTTGTCATTACTAATTGCTGTGGCCCAACTGCAACATTCCAATGGCAACGACACAACAACAACAGCAACTGCAAGAACACTAAAAGTTGTTAAATTGGAAAGATTTATACAACACCAGTGAATTAAAAATAAACTCAAACAAATTATTGAATTTTAAAGTTTTTCTTAATGTTTTATACCCTTCACCACACTGTGGTACAGGGTATTATGTCTTTGTGCGTATGTTTGTAACAGGCAAAAGGAAACGTGATAGACACATGGTCCGTCCGTCCGTCTGTCCGTCTGTAGATGTTAAATTGTAAACAAAGTTCAGGTCGCATTTATGATCCGATTTGGATTTCGTCCGATTTGAGGTAAATGGTGCACCAAAGTCTCTACATATCAATCGATTTGCATGAAATTTGGCACAGAGAGTATTATGTCTTTGTGCATATGTTTGTAACAGGCAAAAGGAAACGGGATAGACACATGCTTCTTGTTGAGAATATGCATAGAATCACTTTCTGAGTCGATTTATGCATGTCCGTCCGTCTGTCCGTCTGTAGATGTTAAATTGTAAACAAAGTTCAGGTCGCATTTATGATCCGATTTGGATGAAATTTGGCACAATCACTTATTTGGCCCAAGGACGAACCCTATTGAAATTGGGAAAAATCGGTTCAGATTTAGATATAGCTCCCATATATATTTTCGTCCGATTTAAGGTAAATAGAATGATTTGTGCCAAGTTTCAAGAAAATCGGTTCAGATATAGATATAGCTCCCATATATAGTTTCGTCCGATTTGAGATAAATGGTGCACCAAAGTCTCTACATATCATTCGATTTGCATGAAATTTGGCTCAGAGTACTGAATTAGGTAAAGAATGATGTGTGCCAAGTTTCTAGAAAATCGGTTGAGATTTAAATATAGCTCCCATATATAGTTTCGTCCTATTTAATGTAAATGGTGCACCAAAGTCCTTATATATCATTCGATTTGCACGAAACTTGGCATAGAGTACTGAATTAGGTCCAGAATAATGTGTGCTAAGTTTCGTGAAAATCGGTTCAGATTTAGATATAGCTCCCATATATATTTTCGTCCGATTTAAGGTAAATCGGTCTCCAAAGTCCATATATATCTTTCGATTTGCACGAATTTTGGCATAAAGCACTGAATTAGGTCAAGAATGACGTGTGCCAAGTTTCGAGGAAATCGGTTCAGATTTATATATAGCTGCCATATATATTTTCGTCCGATATAAGGTAAATGGGTCTCCAAAGTCCCTATATATCATTCGATTGGCACGAACGTTGCCATAGGGTACTGAATTGGATCCAGAATGATGTGTTAAAATCGGTTCAGATTTAGATATAGCTCCAATATATATTTTCGTCCGATTTAATGTAAATCGTTCACTAAAGAACTAAAGATTGGCCGACCCGCACACAATTTTGTACACTGTACTGAAGTTACTATAACCTTTCGTGTGTCAAGTATTCTTGAAATTGGTTCAGATTCTTGAAATTGGTTCATATAGCCTCTAATATACTTTCCTCCGATTTTAAGTAAATGGTGTACTAACGACCCAGCTAGGCCGATTGGCAAAACGTACTGAAATTAATATAAATTAATATCGGCCAAGGTTCCTTGAACTCGGTTTAGATATAGATATAGAATAGCTTCCATATATAATTTCGACCTATTTATGTTGATTGTAAACCAAATAATCAATGGGTGCTTGATTGATATTACATTTTAAACAGTGAAGCATAAACAGTGAAGTTTGCATAAAGTCTATTTACAAAGTATTGGAATAGTCTGCAGAATGGCATGTGTAAGGATTGATGTAAGTCGGTTTACTTTTATATAAAGATCGCATTTTTAAGTTCGTTCAATTTCATGTCAATGTTCCTTCAAAAAGGCGACATCTGTAAAGATACATATGTAGAATATCCCCAAAGTGGTGAAGGGTATCATATAGTCGGCCCAGTCCGACTTTACTACTTTCGTTACTGGTTTTTTTTGTGATAATCGAGTTGTTGTTTTTGTTGGAGGGTATATTAATTTTGTCATTCCGTTTGTAACTCATCGAAATATACATTTCCGACCCTATAAAGTATATTCTTGATCAGGGTAAAATTCTAAAACGATCTAGCCATGTCCGTCCGTCTGTTGTAATCACGCTATCTTCTGAAGGAAGTGAGATAGGGTGCTGAAATATTGCATAGGGTTGTCTTTTGTCTGCAAGCAGGTCATGCTCGAAGATGGGATATATCGGTCCACGTTTAAGCATAGCTCCCATTTATGTGTACCCCCCAATTTTTGGTATTTTGGGGTTCTTGAGCTCGTTTTTCAACCGAAATCACTGAAATTTGGTACATTGGGCTCTTTTTCCGTACTAAATGTCTACACAAAAAATTATAAATATAGGTCCACTTTTTCTGGTAGCCCCCATATAACGGCACCTCCTAATTTTCAGTATTTTGGGGGTTTTGATCGTATTTTTCCACCGAATTGGCTGTAATTTAGTATTTTGAGTTCTTAATAGGTTTCAAATATCTCCACAAAAATTATGAACATAGGCCCATTTTTTCGGGTAGCCCCCATATAAGAGTACCCCAAATTTTCGGTATTTTATGGTTCTTGAGGGCGTTTTTCAACCGAATTCGCTGAAATTTGATACATTGGGTTGAAATATCTCCACTAAAAATTATAAATATAAGTCCATTTTTTCTGGTACCTCCAATATAAGGTTCTTGGGTTCTTGTTGGGTACCAAATATCACTACTAAAAATTATAAATATAAGCGGTAACTCCTAATTTTCAGTTTTGATCGTATTTTTCCACCGAATTGTCTGTAATTTAGTATTTTAAGTTCTTATTAAGTTCCAAATATCTCCACAAAAATTTTGAACATAGGCCCCTTTCTTTCGGGTAGCCCCCATAGTTCTTGAGGGCGTTTTTCAACAGAATTCCCTGAAATGTGGTACATTGGGTTCTCATTGGGTACCAAATATCTCCACTAAAAATTATAAATATAAGTCCATTTTTTCTGGTAGCCCTCATATATAGGTAACCCCAAATTTCGGTATTTTGAGGTTCTTGAGCGCGTTTTTCAACCGAATTCACTGAAATTTGGTATTTTGTAGCCGTATATGGTAACAAATCTCCCTACCAAAAATTATTAATAGTCAACCCATTTTAAGGACAGTCCCCATATAACCCTATTTTTATACCCTTCAACACAGTGTAGTACATATGTTTGTAACAAGCAAAAATAATCGAGATAGACCCATGGTTCCTTTTGAGAATATGCATAGAATCACTTTCTGAGTCGTCCATGTATTTTTGTTAGCAAAGTACAGGTCACATTTATGATCCGATTTGGATGAAATTTGGCAAAGGTCACGTAGTTGGCCCAAGGACGAACCCTATTGAAAACGGGAAAATCGGTTCAGATTTAGATATAGCTCCCATATATATTTTCGTCAGATTTAAGGTAAATGGTGTACCAAAGTCAATATACATCTTTCGATTTGCACGAAATTTGGCATAGAGTACTGAATTAGGTCAAGAATGATGTGTGCTAATTTTCGAGAAAATCGGGCCAGATTTGGATATGGCTCCCATATATATTTTCGTCCGATCTAAGTTAAATTGGGCTCCAAAGTGCCTATATATCTTTCCATTTGCACGAAATTTGGCACAGAGTACTGAATTAGGTCCAGAATGATGTGTGCTAAGTATCGGGAAAATCGGGTCAGATTTATATAGCTCCCTTATATATTTTCGTCCGATCTAACTTAAATGGGGCTCCAAAGTGCCTATATATCTTTCGATTTGCACTAAATTTGGCATAGGTTACTGAATTAGGTCCAGAATGATGCGTGATAAGTTTCGTGAAAATCGGTTCAGATTTAGATATAGCTTCAATATATATTTTCGACCGATTTAATTTAAATTGTGCACTAAAGACCCAAAGATTGGCCGATCGGCACACAATTTTGTTCAGGGTACTGTTACTATAACCTTTCGTGTGTCAAGTTTTCTTGAAATTGGTTCAGATTTGCATATAAATTAAATGCCCATACAGACCCATACGCGTACATAAATTAATAACAATTAATATCTAGCAAGTTTCCTTGAAATCGGTTCAGATTAGCTTCCATGTATAATTTTGACCTATTCATGTTGACTGAACACCAAATAATCAATGGGTGCCTGAGTGATACAGTGCGTGTGCTTTAAATCTATTTACAAAATTTAGAATAGGTTGCAGAATGGCATGTGTTGGAATTGATGTTAGTCGGTTTACTTATAGATAAAGATCGCATATTTAAGTTCGTTCAATTTCATGTCAATATTCCTTAAAAAAGACGACGTCTGTTAGGATACATATGTCGAATATCCCCAAAGTGGCGAAGGGTATCATATATTCGGCCCAGTCCGACTTTACTACTTTCCTTACTGGTTTCATTTCAAGTACCTCTCGGTATATCTATGGTGGCGGGTATCCAAAGTCCAAAGAACTTAACGCTTTTTCACTTGTTTCAAGTTATTTTTTTAACGAACTTGTGAAAAAACATAGAAAACTCTAACGACAACTTAAGTATGTGTTCTTGCCATCAATGTGTGTTGCACAGAGTACATGTATATGTGTATAGAGGTTTTGTAGTTGTAGTAACAGAGTGTGTATGTAGAGCGGTTGTATAAATCTGCACTTCTGGTAAGCAATAACTTGGTTTTGATAAAATCTAATTTATATAGGTCAATAAAATATATCGATTATTTAAAACATAATTTAAATAAATAATTATGAATGTCTTTAAAATTTTGTTCGGGAGCGGAGAAAATATTAACAATACTTCAAGGTTACTAATCTGAAGTGGTTTTTTTTTTTTTTTTTGAAAATCAGTGTTTTTTGGCAACTGTGTGTGAACTGTGTTTTTTTTGTCAACAAAGTTCAATGTTTTGACATGGTCAACCGCAATATAGATCTGACTCGGATGAGGGAATCTTCTATATAATATAAATGTAGACTCCCCAGTGGAGGGATATTATTCAAATAAAATCTTAGGAAAGAATTCAAACACACTTTATTTTTGACGGGTGAAACTTCATTCTTACTTTGGGAACGAAAAATATACCTTTACAGGGAAGCGACTGTTCAAGGGTATATATGACAAGTTTACTATCCTCTCTTTCAAAGAAATTCAGTTAATCAGGATTAAAGCAGTAAGGAAAGTAGTAAAGTCGGACGGGCCGACTATATGATACCCTTGACCACTTTGGACATATAGGGTTGCTTCTTACAATAGGACATACATATATATATATATATATATATGTACATATATATATACATATATATATATGATGATACTTGCCAGAGATTAACTTATATTAACTACAGTTCATTCTACCAAATTGTGTGGCAATCGGACAAACTGTGGGTCTTTAGTGTACAATTTAGATAAAATCGGAAGAGAAGATTTATAGCAGATATATCTAAATCTGAACCGATTTTCACGAAACTTAACACACATCATTCTAGACCTAATTCATTACGCAATGACGTGCAAATCGAAAGGTATATAGGGTCTTTGGTGCACCATTTACATTAAATCGGACGGAAATATATATGGGAGCTATATCTTACTCCGGGCCGATTTTAAGTAAACTCAACACACATCATTCTAGACCTAATTCATTACGCTATGCCAAATTTCGTGCAGATCGAAAGATATGTAGGGACTTTGGTACACCATTTTAATTAAATCGGACGAAAATATATATTTTAACTATTTTGGCACACATCATTTTTCACCTAATTCGATACTCTATACCAAATTTCATGCAAATCGAATGATATATAGGGACTTTGGGGCATCATTTACCTTAAGTCGCACGAAACTATATATGGGAGCTATATCTAAATCTGAACCGATTTTATCGAAACTTGGCACACATCATTCTTTACCTAATTCAGTACTCTGTGCCAAATTTCGTGCAAATCGAATGATATTGAGGGGCCTTAGTGTCTCATTTGCCTTAAATCGGACGAAACTATATATGGGAGCTATATCTAAATCTCAACCGATTTTCACGAAACTTTTCACACACCATTCTAGATGTAATTCAGTACGCTATGCAAAAGTTTGTGCAAATGAAAAGTTTTCCAGGGACTTTGGTGCACCATTAACCTAAAATCGGGCGAAACTAAATATGGAAGCTATATCTAAATCCGAACCGATTTTCATGAAACCTAACACACTTAATTCTAAACTTAATTCAGTACGCTATGCCAAATTTCGTTCAAATCGAAAGATCTTTGGTGCACCAATTAACCTAAATCAGTTAAAAATATATATGGGAGATATATCTAAATCTGAACCGATTTTCATGAAACTTAGCACACATCATTCTAGACGTTATTCATTACGCTATGCCAAATTTGGTGCAAATCGAAAGATATATAGAGACCTTGGTACACCATTTAGCTTAAATCGGACGAAAATATATATGGGAGCTATATTTAAATATGAACCGATTTTTCCCAATTTCAAAAGGGTTCGTCCCTGGGTCAAACAATTGAGCTGTGCCAAATTTCATCCAATTCGGAGCAAAAATGCGACCTGTACTTTGTTTGCAATTTCACATGGACAGACGGACGGACATGCATAAATCGACTCAGAGAGCGATTCTATGCATATTCTCAAAAGGAACTAAGGGTCTATCTCGATTAAAAAAGGGGTTATATGGAGACTACGCCAAAAAGGGGACGAATATTAATAATTTTTGGTAGGGAGATTTGTTACCATATACGACTACTAAATACCAAGTTGCAGCGAATTCGGTTGAAAAACGTGCTCAAGAACACCAAAATACCGAAAATTGTGGGTACCCTTATATGGGGGCTACCAGAAAAAATGGTCCTATATTCTTAATTTTTTGTGGAGAGATTTGGTATATATTAAGAACTCAAAATATTAAATAAGAGCCAATTCGGTGGAAAATAGTATAAAAACCCCCAAAATACTGAAAATTAGGAGGTAACGTTATATGGGGGCTACTAGAAAATGTGGACCTATATTTATAATTTTCTGTGTAGACATTTAGTACCCATTAATGTACCAAATTCGATACATTGGGTCTTTCGAATTCGGTTGAAAAACACGCTCAAGAACCCCAAAATACCGAAAATTTGGGGGTACCATTATATGGGAGCTATGCCTAAACGTGGACCGATATATCCCATCTTCCAACCTGACCTGCCTGCAGACAAAGGACAACCCTATGCAATATGTCAGCACCCTTTCTCAATTCCTTCAGAAGATTGTGTGATTACAACAGACGGATGGACGGACATGGCTAGATCCTCTTAGAATTTTACCCTGATGAAGAATATACTTTATAGGGTCGGAATGAATATTTCGATGAGTTACACACGGAATGACAAAATTAATATACCCTCCATACTATGGTGGAGGGTATAAAATTATATGTGGAAGCTAAACCTAAATTTGAACCGATTTCAAAGAATCTTGTTAAAGAATAATTTCAGTACATTGTATAAAATTGTGTGATAATCGGATAAACTTTGGGTCTTTAGTACACATTTTACATAAAATCGGAAGAAAATAAATATGAGAGCTATATCTAAATCTGAACCGATTTTCACGAAACTTGGCATATATCAATTTTGAACAAAAGCATATGTCAATTGAACTAAAATTTGGCACAAAAATACATGGACGGATGGTCATTCGTAAATCGACTCAGAAAGTGATTCTATGCATATTCACAAAAGGAACCATGGGTCTATCTCGATTCCTTTTGTCTGTTACAAACATTCCCTCTACCACAGTGTGGTGAAAGTTAGAAAAATGTGTTATTTGCCTAGAATCTTCCTTGCGACATTGTGTTCCTTTAAAATATTAAGCTATTGTTTAACCACATCATGTCTCCAGCTGTAATATTTTATGTAGAATTCCTTTTTTTTTTTTTTTGAAGGACAACCTACCATTGGATTGTGGTAAAACCAAACAAAAGAGCTTCTAAATTGTTTCCCACATTTACTCAAAGTCTTAGAACTATCGTAAATTTTAAAAATTCCTTTGAAACTATTTCTCAAACATAAGTGTGGCACATAAACATCTAAAACAGTTTTTGTATTTGTAAGTTAAGACATTTTGTCGGATACATCTCCATTAGGAGACTTCAATTCCAGTGGTGTGTTTTATGACCATTGTTACTGCAGGGGTTATTTCATAGTCAATGGCTATTAATATTAGACCCCAAACAGATGTGGCATTGTGCGGTCAGTTTGTGTGTGTGGTAAACCCTTCATTCCTTTATTACGATCCGGTGACCCGCAAATTCTAGGGGTGAACGAATAGCCAGCCTTCCGGCTCGTTTGGGGGCCACGCTGTCACCGTTACTTTTAAATACTCACTGATTCGATCTTATGTTTCCGTTTTTTACTTGGAAGATTGTGTTTCTTTTTTGTGGTTTGCATTCTTCGGTTCTTCTCCTTGGGTTTGTTGCTTACTTTTGAGTTGAGTTTGTGTTTTTTGTTCGTTTTTTTTTTTTCGTTTTAATACGTTTTTTCCAACATTAAATGTTGTTATTGTTGCTGCAAAAATCTTTGGTACAAGCTCAACCTCAATTGCTTGCCAAATTATTGTAGAGCTGAAAAACACTTTTCTTATGTTAGGAAGTTTTTTTTATAAATGTAAACACACACAACGACATGCAATCTTCTGGCATACTTCTGGTAAATTAAAACTTCGATAGTTTCAAAATTTAAGTTCACTTTATTCATTAAATACACATTCAATAAAGGCACTCAGGAGGATATCGGAGGGAAATGGCAATTTACAAGAAGCCAAGAAACAATCAAGCCTAGGGTATTTTAACTGAACCGACCGCACCACACACAAACACTAACACACACCCTGCAGTGATTGAAATTGCCCAATGTAACAAGAACCAGTAAGGAAAGTAGTAAAGTCGGACTGAGCCGACAATATGAAACCCTTCACCATTTTGGGTATATTCAACAGATGAATCCTAACAGACGTCGCAGTTTAAAAGGACCAGTCAAGTTTTTCAATGGGCTGGTAAATCAATACCAATGCTTGTTAAGGTTTGTAACTTTACACGTATATAATTGAAGATTTAAAATAGAAGAAAAATAAAATAAACAAAAAATTTTTGTTGTTGTTTTGTTGTTGTTTTTTGAAATTAAAGAAAAGTCCTTATTTTTGATGGCGGGCATGATAACTCCTCACTGGAACATCGGAGTCCGAAAATTCCAACGGTGTTAGAAATAGTACATGTCTGGCTCTGGTATGAACTAGGATTATTGACTTCGCTCTAAAATTAACAAAATGGCGGACCTTTGAAAAAATATTTTTGGAAAAGCGCCAATTTTTTACCAAAGCCAAAGTTAAACAAGTGAAAAAGCGTTAAGTTCGGCCGAACTTTGGATACCCTCCACCATAGATATACTGACAGGTACTAGAAAGAGAAATTACGTAAACAAAAATAAAAAATGCAGAAAATTTTAATGGATAATTATACCTTCAGATTTATCGCTATTGAGGGTGTATACACTTTAACAAGGTGAAAATGTGGCTAATCGAAATATTGGTTGTAGAGCCCATGTTTCTTTGGACCAAATCCGTTTAAAAAAAATTAGATTTCATCCAAACTTTGTCCATCTTATAATTTCTTCCAATCTTAATTCAAATTCGAAAATGGGAAATATCGGTCCACTTCTTCTGGAACCTCCATACAGGGGCTTGGTCTAAATGCAGGTTATAGTTCATTATCGAACCTTACGTTCTACTTGTTTATCTCGATATCCTCCACAGGTGAAATGATTTCATCAGAGACTTAGAACCAAACTCAAAACGCGGAACAAATCAGATAACCATTTTAATATAAAAAAGGGGGTTATATGAGGACTACCCCAAAATGGGGGCGAATAATAATAATTTTTGGTAGGGAGATTTGGTACCATATACGACTACAAAATACCAATTTGCAGCAAATTCGGTTGAAAAACGCGCTCAAGAACCACAAAATACCGAAAATTTGGGGTATCCTTATATGGGGGCTATCCGAAAAAATTGACATATATTCATAATTTTTTGTGGAGAGATTTGGGACCTATTAAGAACTCAAAATACTAAATTACAGCTAATTCGGCGGAAAAATACGATCAAAATCCCCAAAATATTGAAAATTAAGAGGTACCGTTATATGGGGGCTACCAGAAAAAGTGGACCTATATTTATCATTTTTTGTGGAGACATTTAGTACCCAATAAGAACCCAATGTAGCAAATTTCAGCGAATTCGGTTGAAAAACGCGCTCAAGAACCCCAAAATACCGAAAATTGAGGGGTACCGTTATATGGGGGGTACCAGGAAAAATTGACCTATATTTATAATTTTTAGTAGGGAGATTTGGTACCCAATAGGAACTCAAAGTACCAAATTTCAGCGAATTTGGCTGAAAAACGCGCTCAAGAACCTCAAAATACCGAAAATTGATGGTACCCTTATATGGGGGCTGTCCGAAAAAATGGACCTATATTTATAATTTTTAGTGGAGAGATTTGCTACCCAATAAGAACTCAAAGTACCAAATTTCAGCGAATTCGGTTGAAAAACACGCTTAAGAACCCCAAAATACCGAAATTTGGGGGGTACCCTTATATGGGAGCTATGCCTAAACGTGGACCGATATAGCCCATCTTCGAACTTGACCTGCCTGCAGACCAAAGACGACTCTATGCTAAATTTTGACGCTCTATCTCAATTCGTTTAGACGCTAGAGTGATTACAACAGACAGACAGACGGACATGGCTAAATCGTCATAGAATTTTACGCTGATCAAGAATATATACTTTATAGGGTCGGAAATGATTATTTCGATGCGTTAAAAACGGGAAAACAAAACTAATATACCCTCCATACTATGATGGAGGGTACAAAAATAAGGAAGATCTTCACCGATTGGCTTTATCCTAGTTAATACGATAGCTATACACTCACAGAGAAACGTGTAAAAATTTGAAATCGATTGGGTTATTAGTTTTTGAGTTATCGTGCCCGCCAGTAGCAAAAGAGAAAAAAGCGTTTAAAGTTTGAGAAGCCCTTCAGCCGTCACTTGATGCTGACACAATAAATCGGCTATATCTTCTAGAGTTCTTGAGCTTTTCACTTGAAATTTTGTAGAGACATTCTTGAATTAGTGTAGAATCGAACTAAATCAAAAAAAAAAAAAATGACCCCGAGAATGGGGGGGTTCCCCTTAAGGGACTTTGGTACAACATTTACCTTAAATCAGACGAAAATATATATGGGAGCTATATCTAAATCTAAACCGATTTTCACGAAACTTAACACACATCATTCTAGACCCAATTCATTATGCTGTGCCAAATTTCGTGTAAATCGAAAGATATATAGGGACTCTGGTGCACCATTTACCCAAAATCGGACGAAAATATATTTGGGAGCTATATCTAAATCGGAACCGATTTTCACGAAACTTAACACACATCATTCTAGACATAATTCAGTAGGCTATACCAAATTTCGTGCAAATCGAAAGATATTTAAGGACTTTAGTGTACCATTTACCTCAAATCGAACGAATATATATATGGGAGCTGTCTGTATCACATCATTCTAGACCCAATTCTTTATGCTGTGCCAAATTTCGTGCAAATCGAAAGATATATAGGGACTCTGGTGCCCCACTAAACTTAAATCGGACGAAAATATATATGAAGGCTATATCTAAATTGGAACCGATTTTCACGATACTTAACACACATCATTCTAGACTTTATTCAGTACGCTACACCAAATTTCGTGCAAATCGAAAAATATTTAAGGACTTTAGTGCACCATTGACCTTAAATCGGACGAACATATATATGGGAGCTATATATAAATCTGAACCGTTTTTCCCAATTTCAATAGGGTTCGTCCATGGGCCAAATAAACGACGCATGCCAAATTTCATCCAATTCGGATCATAAATGCGACCTGTACTTTGCTTACAATTTAACATGGACAGACGGACGGACGGGCATGCATAAATTGACTTAAAAAGTAATTTTATGCATATTCTCAAAATGAACCATGTGTCTACCTCGTTTCCTTTTGCCTGTTACAAACATATGCACAAAGACATAATACCCTGTACCACAGTGTGGTGAAGGGTATACAAATTAAGAGGATAAAATCAAATGGATATAAAATCTAAACCTTTACCAAAGCATGCAAGTTCATGATGTGCTGGTAATGGTGTAAATCCCCGTAAAGCTAGATTTCGTAAAAGTTTTCAAAATGCAATATGAATCATAGAGAGAAGTAGTGAATGCAATATAATGTTGTCTTAACAATGGAATTAATATTTAAACCAGAAACATTTGTTTGAAGCTTGAGGTAGGTCGGGAATATTAAAACAGTAATGTTCGCAAACATGACTTTTTATACCTTTCACCACACCGTGGTACAGGGTATTATGTCTTTGTACATATGTTTGTAACGGGGAAAAATAATCGAGATAGACCCATGGTTCCTTTTAGGAATATGCATAGAATCACTTTCTGAATCGATTTATTCATGTCCGTCCGTCTGTCCATGTTAAACTGTAAACAAAGTACAGGTCGCATTTATGATCCGAATTGGATGAAATTTGGCATAGGTCACTTATTCGGCCCAAGGACGAACCCTATTGGGAAAAATCGGTTCAGATTAAGATATAGCTCCCATATATATTTTCGTCCGATTTAAGGTAAATGGTGTACCAAAGTCCCTATATAACTTTCGACTTGCGCGAAATTTGGCATAGCGTACTGAATTAAGTCTAGAATGATAAGTGCAAAGTTTCGTAAAAATCGGTTCTGATTTAGATATAGCTCCTATATATAGTTTTTCCCGATTTAAGGTAAATAGTCCACTAAAGTCCCTATATTTGTTTCGATTTGCACGAAATTTGGCACAGCGTAATGAATAAGGTCTAAAATGATGTTAAGTTTAAGTTGAAAATCGGTTCAGATTTAGATATAGCTCCCATATATATCTTCGTCTGATTTAAGGTAAATGGTGTACCAAAGTCCCTATATATCTTTCGATTTGTACGAAATTTGT
>NW_026878730.1:0-25059 GCF_032173495.1 Musca vetustissima | reverse complement strand
CTGTATAGTTCCAATATTTGATTCGTCGCCATTGATATTGACATAAAAAGTTCTCTCATTTAAATATGACTTTAATAACAGATAAAATGGAGTGGGTAATACACATTTCAGTTTATATAACAATCCATGATGCCAGACTTTATCAAAAGCTTGTTGTACATCTAGAAAAACTGCCGAACAAAATTGTTTATTTTCCAAGCTTTCCCTGATCATCTTTACTATCCGATGGCATTGTTCAGGTGTACCATGTTTTTCCCGGAATCCAAACTGGTGATCTGGCATTATATTTAACGATTCCAGTATTGGATATAATCTTTTTCGGAACAATTTTTCAAACATTTTAGAGAATATTGGCAATAAGCTAATTGGTCTATATGATGATACCATATTTTCTGGTTTGCCTGGTTTCGGTATCATTGTTATTTTAGCACATTTCCATTTCTTAGGGAAGTGTGAAAGCCTTAATATGGAATTAAATATAAGTGTCAGGAACACTATTCCTTTTTTTGGTAACGCTTTTATGACTTTATAATCTATTAGGTCATATCCTGGAGTTTTCTTATTTAGATTTTTTACCTCAGTCGTTACTTCCTGAAACTTAAAAGGTTTTATTGGTCTACACATTTGACACGGGACGTCTAAAAACTCCATTATTTCTAGTTTATGGCCATTATCGCATAGATCAAATGGAACAAAACATTGTTCTAAATAATTCTTAAATGCTACAGCTTTATCTTTATTTGACCTGCACCATGATCCATCAGAATTTTTTATAGGAATATTTCTCCTCTTTGGTTTCTTCAGATATTTGGTAGCCCTCCATAAGTTGTGCTCATTATTTCCGTTCGGATCGAGATTGCTTAAAAATTTTCCAATTGATTCATTTTTATAATCATGTAGACGTGTTTTTAATTGAAAAGTTGCTCTGTTTAAGTTGGTTTTGTCAGCAGGTTGTCTTGAATTTTTCCATACTCGCCTTAAACGCCTTTTTTCTCTGATCATTCTTCTTATTTCAGCAGTGATATAAAATCCAGGTTGATTCGTACTGTTTTTTTCTGGTGTGCTTAATTTTGCAGCAGTATGTATTAAATTAATAAATGTTTCAACAGCATTTTCCAATTCTTGATCATTTTTTATTGATACATTAAGATCTAAATTACTATTAATACAATTTTGAAACATATTAATATCAGTATGCGATGTAATTAGAACTTTATTTTCATGTTTTCTTATATTTCTGGTTCTAAAATTTGCGATGATTGGAGTATGATCAGAATTCAAATCATCAGATGCAGTTATACTCATTTTAGATTGACATATGCCAGAGAAAACAAAGAAGTCCAAAAGATCTGGAGTTTTGTTTGCGTCTGTGGGCCAGTACGTAGGACTGCCAGTAGATAAAACATTGTATTGGTTTGCTGAAATACATTTATAGAGCTCTCTTCCTTTTGGATTACAAAGTCGAGATCCCCACCATAAATGCTTAGCATTGAAGTCGCCGCCAACTATAAATTTGTTACCGAGGCTCTTAAAGAAATTATCGTAATTTGTTTTGTTTTTCATTGGTTACTTAAAATTACATTTATGTATTTATAGAACTGAGGATTATATTTCAAAATCTAATAACTAATAAAATCCCCGAGAAATTGTCAATGTTTCACACAGATACACTGACTCTTCATCTTCAACGCTAACAATAGTGAATACAATAAAAGTTCTCCATGCGTATTGTTGGTATCCCAACTTTGCGTTTTTGTTTATTTGTTGCGTTCTCTTTCACGAATTTGTTTACCATATCCATTAACGACATTAGCATAATAGATGGATTCCTTTTGTTGTCTCGCCACACACAAGTAACCACGATGAAAAAAAAATCATCCCCACGCTTGAAATTAAAAAAAACTCACACACACAAAACAAATGAAACAAAGTGGGCAGGGATAATGTTAGCAATTTGAGGGAAAACTTTTTCACCTAAACAAACTTTGCTACGAACGTCAAAAACAATACATATTGACACTTTTTTCCGCCTGCTCTAATTTTAATGAATGTTACTAATGTACATTCCATTAGTTGTTGTTGTTGTTCGGTGCTGCTGTTCGCTATGTTGGCTGGAAAATGAAGTGGAAAAAGTTTGATCACATTAAGCCCCCACCACTCATTGCACTATGAAGGAATTGCTGTTGTTGTTAAATAACAGCAAACAACAATGTTTTCCCAAATCGATAATATTGACATATTGACAAAACATTTCAGACAGATGTTAAATCTGGCACTAACAGGTAGTAATGACAATGAATTCAGATGGGAGTATAGACTGAATATTGAAAACATATGAAATAAGTGAATTCCAGTGAAACTTATGTGCATATTTAAAAGTACGTGGAGAACAAGAAAAACACCGATAGTTTTGATGAAAGTCTATCCAATAGGAGATACTTCCTCAAAAATATTGAGTAACCTCTATACACAGTGGGATAAAATGCAAATTTAGCGAGCAGAAAATAAAAGTCGATGTTTATTAATTATTTTGTTAAGAATTGCTATAGAATGACAATTTAATTTCATTTAAAAAAATATGTTGTTAATTTTTATTTCCTTTTTTATATCCTACACAACTATGTTGTCAGGGTATTATAGCTTTGTGCAGCCCCCCAAAAGTTTGTAACGCCGCGAAATATTGGTCCTAGACCCACCTTTAAGTATACCGATCGTCATATCTCGACTAGCTGAATTGATCTAGACATGTGTGTCCGTCCGTCCCTCTGTCCATTATAATTTGTAAACATGATACAGGCCACAGTTATGGACCAATCTTCACGAAATTTTGCACGTAGGATGGGTTCTGGCCAATGAAGACCCCTATTGTTTTTAGTAAAGATTGGTTAATATTAAGGGGGTGAAATGGATTAAAAACTTTATTTTTGTCTGTTTTCTGGTCATTCCAGAGGCCATAGTTTTGGCCAAATTTTGATCGGGCCAAATAATAAGCATGCCGGTTTTGAAAAATTTCGGTTAATATTTATATTGACAAAATTTGTATTCTATATCGTACATATTTACTCATGAAGGACATAGACGCAAAATGTTGATAGTGTATCGAAAAGGAGTGGTTGACCTTTTAATTGATCCCAATTATATTGTCGTACACAGAAAAAAAAATTGTAACCATTTGATAAAAAAATTCAAAAATCCAATTAAAATTTGATTGATTTTTCGCCGATAAAAATAATGTTCATATTTACAATCGCCGATAAAAAAATTGTAATCCCATTCGAAAATATTTTGATAAAGCAAGTCTCATATATACTAAAAATTTTGTTGAATTTTATTTTGTTAATCGATAAAATATTTTTCATATTGACAATCTTGTTTATCAAATTATTATTATTATTTCAAATTAAATTTCTTGTAGTACGATACAAAACCTTTTAAACAGCAATTGCCGATTTTTACCCTTATTATTAAAGCTCTCCCACAAAAATACCTCAAAATTTTCAGTATTTTAACGGCTTTAAACTAAATGTGTAGCTCTATACCGAATAAAAACTTATATTTGTTATCCATCTTTTACAATCTATTCAACAAAGTACTTTGTAATAACGTAATAAAAAATAATATGGCATATTACAAAAAAATTATTAAAAATTGTCCAACAAATTTAATAATTTTTTTGGTCAAACTCGTTTGTTGATGGTTTTTTTGTGAATTGTTGGTGTTTGATAAACATTTCCGACTACGTTATCGACTATGTTATCGACATCTTTTTGTCGAACGCTGATGAAGCTTTTAATCAAAAATTTCGGGGTGGCTTTTTTTTCTGTGTATGTACTCGGATGTGGGAGTTACACTTTAATATTTACAGGCGGTTATGTATTCATATATTATTTAGTAACCCATTACCGCACAGAGTGCGTAGGGCTGCGAACATCATCTGTAATCTAAAAGGTCGGCTGAAATACAATTTGCTCATTTGCTGCAAGACAGGCATAACTCAAAAAATACGATTTTGCAGTAAATGCGTTTAACATTTTCAATTTACTCACACTTTATATGGGACATATGCATTTTTAAAAAACATGAGGTCTTTTATAGCGAACAATAGTGCATCATTAACTCGAAAATCACGTTTTTTGGGTTATGCCTCTCTTGCAGCAAATGAGCGAAATTGAAAACTTTAAACACATCAGAAGGCAACGGGAAACCACTGATGTTTTCAATCTCTTAAAAATCATATACGGAACACAACATAGAGAACGGCCCTGTCTCCGGCCAAACGAGGGTGCCAAAATCTCCAAAACTAAACATTGGGACTTGAAATATCCCGAGTCTATGAGTCTGTATGTATTTAACAACTCAATAAATGAAATGAATAGACTCAAAATGGATATACTGGGTGAGACCGGTGGACAGATTGCGGCGCAGTTAAATCTCAAGATATCTCAGTATATCACTCCAGAAATTTGGAAGGAATACATAGAAGAGGTGTAGAAGTTATTGGTCAAAAACCATTAGCAACTTTTGCCATTGGATATTATCAGAGAGGTGGACTATGATGAAAAAAAATTACAACTATATGCACCTTTATGCGATAGAACCCACGAAGAGTTTGAACATTTTTACGAATAAATAGCTCAATTATTGAAAATGACAAAATCACATAAAATATCAAGGCGATTTCAATGATAAATGCGATGAACGATTAAGTAGATGGTGTAACAGGATGATATGGACTCGGAGAAAGAAATGATAGAGAAGACCGCTTAGTTTAACAAAACTTCGCGTAAATTTTTAGTACGTTGTGCAAAATTTTGTCATAATCGGAGAAACATTTGGAGTTTGGTGCTCCATTTAGATAAAATCGGGCAAAAATATTACTTGTGTCGAATTTCAACCAAATCGATTAATAAATGCGACATATAATTGGTCGAATACGTGTACAGAAGAACATCCATAAATCGACTCCGAAAGTGATTCTATGCATATTCTCAAAATGTACCATGTGTCTATGTGGTTTCCTTTTCCTGTTACAAACATATACAAAAGACATAACACCCTGTACCACAATATAGTGAAGGCTATTATCATTGGAAATACTATATCGAAACACTATTTCCAGATGTGCATCGATCAAAACGTGAATACCACAGAGACTCCAATAACAATCTCGAAAAAATCAAATGCCAAAAAGTGCTTTGAGTGAATACAGACTGATTAGCCTTATGTGCCACGTTCTAAAATTATTTCTAAAAATAATGCCCAGGAAGATATATTTCAAATGCGAAGGTGTTATGAGAAAATCTCAGTTCAGCTTCAAGGAACGAAAGGGTCTCGAGAAGCTTTATGGTCAATCCAAGTACTGGTACAGAAATGTAAGAATGTACAGAAAAATGTATATGGGCAATATTGCCAAATAGCTGAAGCGGAGGTTCGCACCTTTATAACTCGGGAATTACTTAAGTATATGAAAAAAGTGAATCGTTTTGGGTTAATTGGTCTGTCGTTGCAAACTGTTTATGATATTGACCTCCAAACTTTATTTTGGTGGAAGCTGTGTCTACTTCAACGTAAAAAAAAAACATGTAAAAAGAGGTTGAGGCGAACCAGTTTTTTTATGTCCTCTATCGATTTGTGATTAAGCCACTCATTTCACGGTCTTCGTGTCAAAGTAAAACTAAAAGCCAACAAAATGGGGACTACGCCCCTTATGTATAATTTTTTTTAAATTTGAAGTGCATCTACCTTTGAATGATGCTGAGATTTTGAAGATCGATTTAGACTGTTTTTTAAATTTTACTTCTAGCTTTAATGCGCAAACAGGAATTACTAAAAATCGATTATAAGATTATTGTAGTCGCGAATCTGAGTAATTTGATATATATTTTGGGTATGTAGTATGCACACCTTCAGAGCAATACTCATCCGATAATGAAAATGTTGTGCGATCAAATTTCTAAAAAACCTATTTTTCGGGCCAAATTTTTAGATCTATCAACTGAATGATCGCGGGAACCGAGATCAGTAAGGTTTTTTACGTTTCGGATGATATAAAATCTTCTTCGTGAAAATCCATCTACTAGAACGGCGGGAACTGGATTTCCAAAAACACGAAATTTGGCAAAAAATGTTTTTTGAAAATATCGCGGGTTAATTTGCATTTTCTGTGGATCATTTCCGCTTCAATAAATGACCTCATACGGATTTTGATCTTTTTCAAAGAGATAACATTAAAAATTTTAGCCGACAAAGGAGAGATGTACCCAATTTATCTCAAAAATAGTGTGAGCTGTCACATCCATGGTTCTTAATAGACCACATTGAAATCGGTATTGATCGATGTATTTTTTAGGGTGCACACCGAAATCGGATGCGCGTTAATGGCATATGGAGTTTTCGGAAATTATTCGCGTTTTACGATTTTTTGGGTACTTCAGTGCAACGTGTGGCACATCTTAGCCGTCAAATTAAATTTCGCAAAATATATATGGTTTGGAAGATAAACGTCAGTACCTCCTCGAAACCGCATGCGCATCAAATGATTTTGAGAATTAAGCGATTTAGACGAAATTTAAAATGAATATTTCATAATATTATTTTATTTTAAGATTTATTCCTATTTATAGAATTCTAAGATTTATCGGAAGGGTCATGATATAATCCGCAAGGCGTATACTTATACAATAATCACTTTTTGATTATTTTTATATATGTCAATTTTTCGGCGAAATTCGGGTAAAATAGCAGAACAACCCCAACATTTTTTTCTGAAATTTCTTGTATAAAATAAAAAAAAATAAATATGATGACATTATTTTTTCGAACCAAAAACAAATATTTTTCCTCAATATCTTCTTTTGTTGTCGCTGTGATTTACAAACCGATACACGGACTTGTGTGATTTTGATATCATTTGATTCATCATGGTGTTTAGATTATGTAGATATTTTTTAATTAATTTTTAGGTGTGTGTATGTCATTAATATAATCAAAATATTGATGTAATCTGCTATATTTTTTTATTTTTCTCATATTTCGCGAAGATGTGCACCTTTTTCGCGAATATTTTAATATATTCATATTCATATTTTACTGAGGAAGATATATATCAACGTTTTTGGTCAATATAATAAAGGGCGTAATTTTAAGATTTCTTTCTCATGCCCAAAATTAAAACCTCGATAACTTTTGCGCGCATCAACCAAAAATTTGATCGCGAACGGTTTCGGAGTCAGAACATTTTTCTCTATATGTGTACCAAAAATCATTGATGTGCCACAAAAACAAAAAAAAACTGATTTTTTGAAAATGGAATATTAAAAAATTGGCAATATTGCCCATATATAGATTTCATACAAGAAATTTCAGAGAAATAATTTGAGGTTATTCTTCTATTTTTACTTGAGTTTTACTGAAAATTTTACATATATAAAAATATCTTGGGGTTCTATAAATAGGAATAAATCTTAAAGTAAAGTAAAGTAGTAAATTTCATCTAAGTCGCGTAATCCTCAAAACCATTTGATGTGCATGCGGTTTCCAAAAAATACAGTATTTTATCTTCCAATCCATGCATATTTTGCGAAATTTCATTTGACGACTAAGGTGTACTACATGTTACATTGAAGTTCCCAAAAATTCGTAAAACGCGAATAATTTCCGACAAGTCCTATGCCATTAATGCGCATCCGATTTCAGTGTGCACCCTAAAAAATACATCGATCTATACCTATTCCATTGCTATTCCATTAAGAACCCTTCGTTCTTAATGGAATAGCTGAATGGTTCTTAATGGAACTTCGGCTGAAGTTTTTAAAGTTCTGTTTTCGCAAAAGTTCAAAATCCGTACCGTGAAATCCGTAAAATCCAAAAGTTCAAAATCTTTTTATGCGTACTTTTTCACATTTCAACCTCTGTAACTTAGCCAATCCTCGAAGCAAAAATTCTACTCTTCGAAAGAAAAAAGAATAATACAAATTCGTTAGAGATAAAAGAAGTTATTCGCGTTTCAATTTGAAAGTATATGAGACCACATTTTTCTCTACAATTACCGTTAACAAACTAATTTTCGAAGTGACCCAGAAAAACCAAAAGTATTTTCGTGTTCCAGAGATTCCAAATTAACAGAATTGGTACATTAGAACCCCTGAATAAATTTTCTTGTTGTTTTGTAGCACAGTGTTATTATTGTATAACGATGAAGCGTTTATTTTGACAGCTGTGTAACAAATGTAAAACAAATTTATAATTATTTATTTAATGATACTATAGCATTAATCAATTTATCCATTTATGTAATTATAATTATCCACCAATCATAAAACTTAAGATGTTATTTATTTCTTGACATAGTTTATTTTTCATACAAAACGAGCTGTGTACATTTCATTTATTTTTCTTTGGAAATATGGCTATTTATTTTTAATATCAATATACGCAATCTAAATATTGCTCTTTAATGTTTTGTTTGTTTCCATTTTCTTCAAATACAGTCATTTTGGATAATTTTTGTCTGGGAGGCAAATAATTTGATAAGAAGGTCAATGCTAAAAAAAAAACTTTTTTCAAACTTTGGCGACAAGGCCCTGTTTATTTCATTTTCTTTGTCAAAGCAATGAAAAGGACAAGGATGACAAATGTTGTGTTCATGACCCGAACTTGAATTCTGCAGTCTTGGTAAATGGAATGGGATATACTTGAGTAGACATATTGAATGAAAAACCTATTGATTCGTTTCATGAGAAATTTTAATTCAATATTATTGAATATCAACAAATATTTCTTTAAATTCTTTAAATTGGATATTTAGGCTATTTTTTCACTATAAAATCCTAATTGAAGACAATTTCTACTGAAATGAAAAATTAAGGTTTTTTTTTAACACTAGATTGCCGAAGTCGGTCATTTTGACCATTTTTCAATTTCAAGTACAAAAACAACAGTGTATATAATGACATAGCTTTTGAAAATTTGATGACTTTTTTATAATAAACGGAATTCTATGTGGTACAAAAAGTCACAAAATTTTAAAAAGAAGTGTAATTATATGCACAGTTTGTTTTTGTACTTGAAATTGAAAAAAGGTTAAATGACCGCCTTCGGCAATCTAGTGTTAATTGCTTATAGATTTATATACTCAACATTAATTTCATTGTATATATTATTTTATGATTCACGTATAGTTTAGCCATATTCCTGAAATCACTTCAAAACATATTTCTCATTTACATTATTGAACTTTATTAAAATAAACATTTATTGTTGTTATTTATTTGTGTTTGGTCAATAGCAAATATTGTCTGCTTCACTTCGACAAAAATACAAATATTTATTCAAGATTTGTTGGATTTAGTCGGTTTCTAAAGATTTGTTTTATCAATATTTGCATAAGTGTTTAGAAAAGGCAAATGAATAATTTGTTAATTTAGTCATAAACTGAGCAAAATTTGAATATAAAATGTGAAGAGATTTTTTTTTGCTATTTTTGGAACAATTGTTTAAATATTATAGTATGTAACTGCAATTCAAATAGTGGGTTGAAAATCATTTCGGTTTGCTTAGTTTTTTTTTATAATTACCGGGAAATTTTAACAGGTTTTGAAACAGGGACTAAAAAAAGATGACACATGTATCGGTGCTTTGAAAGTTTACGTCGGGAGGTAACCTTAAAAAGGTGGGGGCAATATTCCCCCTTTTCAAGAATTTTGATAATTTTGGATTTCTGATTGCTTGAAATCCTTGCATTTTAGGTATAAAGTGTCTTTGGAAATATTACTGATAAAATATCGAAGAATATTTTGGTATACAACTTTAATCCTCAAATGAGTCATTGAAGGGCTCTTTTCGGCCCCTTTTTCCAGAAGTGATCGAAAACTCGTTCAAAAATGGGGTTAAAGCTGTTCAGAATATTCTACAGAAATGTTCGCCGTAATATTTTACTATAAGTCTCAGAATAGACTAAAACTCAAAATTCAGCGTAAACCTCGAAAATCTTAAAAAAAACATAAATTCATTTTAGGTTTAAAACTGTACTCATTACTAGTTTTTGCACATTTTTTCCACAAGATGTCGTTTTAAAAGGATGGTATAAGGAACAAAAATATTCTCCATAAATGTTTAGCATACGTCACTAAACATGAGATATCTGTATATATAATGTATATACCGAATATATAGTCATACATTTTGAGCAACAAATTCAAAATGTTCTTGCATTTTTTTTTCAAAGATATTTCCCAGTACTTTTTTCGGCTATTGCAAATGGGGCATAAGGTTTCACGTTTTGGTATAGACCTCATATAACGGCGCCATTAAATATTAGGTATTATGGGAGTTTATGACGCGTTTTTCAAAAGAATTGGCTACTTTTCGATCTCATTGGGTATCAAATGTTCCTGTTGAAAATTATGGGTATTGGACAAAAATGTTCAACATTGTCCCATGTTTCCGGGTATCCACCTTTATTTGGTATTTTGGCGGGGTTTGAGTCCGTTTTAATCGAATTGGCTTTAATTTGATTTTTCAGGTTCTCCTGCCAAAACGTGATCAATATTGGGTACCCCCCATATAACGCTACATTCCAAATTTCGGTATTTTGGGGAGCTTGGATATGTGCTTCAACCAGATTAGTTGTAATTTTTATATTTTGAATTTTCATTGAGTTGAAAATCTCCCTACCAAATATGATCAATATTGACTCAATTTTCCGAGTAGCTTCTTATAGGGTGTTTAATCTTCCTACTAAAAATTATCAATGCCAGTTTATGTTTTAGTAACACTACCTTAGAACGGCAACGTCCCTTTTCGGTATTTTGAAGCCTTATCGGGATTTTCCAAGCGATGAGGCTGTAATTTGTTATAAAGGGTTCGGCAAGGCAGATTTATATACAAATTTATACGGTGTATATGTAGGTCCAAGTTTTGATATAACCCCACCTAAAAGGTCCACATTAATAATTTGTAATGGCTATAATTTGGCATATCGATTTCCTGGTGAATAAGAAATAAATTAAAAAAGTCCCATTTTCAAACACTATTTTTGGGAGCATGAATAAGACTCTAAAACATAACACAATCCACATATAAATGACTAGATCGACTTTTAAATGCATCCTACGTGATGAAGGAATATAATATTTCAGCCCGGCCGAACTTAACTACAGTTTTAATTGTTTACTCTTCACATTTCAATATTGCAATACGATTGAAAATATTTTTGTTATTGTTGTAGAAACCGAAATATAAAGGTTCTGGCTTCAGGAATCTCTATTGAATGCGTCCATAGTGATTCGATGGGCATGTAAGTAGCTTTAGAACCGTAGTCGAAGGTATGCAATATATGGTGTGTTAGGTATGGTGTGTTAGTTACCTAGATATTGAGGCGGTTAGATTATCCAGTGTTAATACCTCTCATATTTGTCCTGACAGCAGTGATTATGTATGGTATAGGTTCAATACATAATTTCTTCTGATTAAATTTGTTTCGACTCAGACGACATCAACATTGTTTGTCTTCTACTCTGGTCGGTCCTTTCTATATCATCGAACAAATTGGCATGTCAGGTACCGATATTTCCATAACTGTTCGGTTATGTTTGAATATGATACTACACACCTTGATTTGCTTCGACTAATGAACTATACAATTTCGCCATTTCGTAGCGGAGACCGGTGCGTTTTCGGTCAGCAATATGTAGTGCTAGGTCCTGTTGAGGATAATGCGAGGAAACAGGCACACAGAGTGATGTGGTGGCATGCTTGAATCCGCTTCAGTCCAGTACAAAATGCAAAATATGTAATTCCCAAAAATATAGAAGCACAGAAAAACAATATGTTTGACACGAAAAACTGTTCATAAATGCAGAAACTCTCGTCTGTCAGGGGTAAATATTAATTCAACTTAATACCCTTCACCACACTGTGGTACAGGGTATTATGTCTTTGTGCATATGTTTGTAACAGGCAAAAGGAAACGAGATAGACCCATAGTTCTTTTTGAGAAAATGCATAGAATAGTCGATTTATACATGTCCGTCCGTCCATCTGTCCGTCTGATGGTGTTAAATTGTAAACAAAGTACAGGTCACATTTATAATCCGATTTGGATGAAATTTGGCGCAGCTCATTTGTTTGGCCCAGGGACAAACCCTATTGAAAGTGGGAAAAATCGGTTCAGATTTAGATATAGCTCCCATATATATTTTCGTCTGATTTAATGAAAATGGCGCACCAAAGACTCTATATATTTGTCGATTTGCACGAAATTTGGTAAAACGTACTGAATTGAGCCTAGAATAATGCCTACCAAGTTTCGTGAAAATCGGTCCAGATTTAGATATAGCTCCCGTATATAGTTTCGTCCGATTTCATGTAAATGGTGCACCCAAGTCCCTATATATCTTTCGATTTGGACAAAATTTTGCATAACGTACTGAATTGAGCCTGGAGTGATGTCTGCCAAGTTTCGAGAAAATCGGTCCAGATTTAGATATAGCTCCCATATATAGTTTCGTCCGATTTAATGTTAATGGTGCATCAAAGTCCCTACATATCTTTCGATTTGCACCAAATTTGGCATAATGTACTAAATTGAGCCTAGAATGATGTCTGCCAAGTTTCGTGAAAATCGTTCTAGATTTATATATAGCTTCCATATATACTTTCGTCCGATTTCATGTAAATGGTGTACCAAAGTCCCTATATATCCTTCGATTTACATATATATATAGCTCCCATATATAGTTTCGCCCGATTTCATGTTCATATTTGGATATAGCTTCTATATATATTTTCGCCCGATTTTAAGTAAATTGGGCATCAAACTCCTCATGTTAGTCAAATGGGCACCAAATTTTGCACAACGTACAAAATTGAGCATAGAATTACGTAGTTGCGTACAGACATAGCCTAACGGATGACCTATTGATATTTGTTTGAAGTCGATTTACATACTTTTGTCCCATTGTAACAAACGAATGACGTGTTTATAGATAGATCTAGGTAGATTCATATTTAGATAAATATCACATATTTTTTTTCATCCAATTTCATGTTAATAGCCCTGTTTAATATACCCATAAGTAACATGAAACTTAATTTTAGGCATATAATGTCAAAGAATGAAATATTCTATGTGAAAATCCACTTTAAGTCTCAGAACAAACTGGATACCAAAATATTCCACGATATTTTATCAGTAATATTGCCGAAGACACTATATACCTAAAATGCAAGGATTTCAAGAAACCATAATTCGAAAATTATCAAAATGCTTGAAAAGGGGGAATATTGCCTCCCCTTTTTAGGTTACCTCCCGACCTAAACTTTCAAAACGCTGATACATGTGTCTTCTATTTTTAGCCCCTCTTTCATAATTTGTTGGAATTTCCCGGTAATTATCAAAAAAAAAAAAATCAAATTCGTCGCACAGTGTAATTTATGACAAAAATATAAATAAATAAATGACACAATCAATCAAAATTCTTTGTATTTCATCAAAATTAATAATGCATTTTTGACAGTGATTACGTGCTTGATTAATCACCATTAACAATTAATTACTAGAATATTTCAAATATTTGTCAATCAATCAATTAAATCCACTGCTGCTATTTTTCATTTGAATAGCGCCGCCCACAATTCACCTTTGCTAATTAATGGTGTGTCGTGACATTCCGGGATATTATCAGGAAAATGTCCGGAAAATGGTGTTCGTATATTAATGGCTACTTTATTATGTAAGACAGTCTTACATAGGATATATTAGTTTTTTTGTTTAGAAGGCGTTTGTATTGGATACGGCACTTAGTTTTATTACAACATAATGTGGCATATAATCCAAAGGATCATATTTCCTACACATTTCCAAAAACATTTATGAACTGGGCGGACGAAATAATCAAATGCTTGTTAAGTTTGGTGTAGCATAAAGAGTGGTTAGACTATAACTAAAATGATTTCTAGAATAATGATAGGTATACTCAAATATTAATTTTATATAAAGCATAGCTTAAATAAATATTAAAATTGTATAATTTTAATTTTATAATTAACTAGCTGGCCCGTCAAAAGTTGTTTTGCCTTATCAATATTGCATCAATATAAGGTTGGTAAAAAAAACATTTGCCACTAAGTTTATGTCAATAAAAACTATTAACTGGTACCCCAATGCAGGCCCAAGCACATAACAGTTTATAATTTGGTAGAACTTATTTCACCATTTTTTTCAATAGAAGGTCATGTTTTGTTATTGCTTTAACGTTTTTACGTTATCTTAATTGTCCCTTCTTGAAGGATTCCTAATTACAAATATATTTTCTTCAATATTCACATGCTGTTCATTAAGTTTGAATTTTGTATCTTTAATTGTTTCATTGCCTAAAAGGGTTTTTAAAAGAATGCATTACCGAACCTAAATAAAATATTGGTCTTAGCTGTAGATATCTTAGTATTTTTAAGAAACCTAGACCAAATTAGTTAGTCTAGGAATCATGTCATTGTCATTTGAATCCACAATCCGCATTTGGATTTTAGATTTATCTCATATATAGCTGATGCATATTTTTATTGAATTCATAGTAAAAGTTTCAAAATTTAAATGTTTTTTTTTTTTTTCACAAACTGACAAAATGTAAAAATTATAATGTCAATAATTTTTTCATTTCACACAATTTTTATTCCAATATGATGCTATGATCTGATGATAATGGAGAGATGAAAACAGCAGATTTTAGTGGAATTACTAAACTGGTGGTTATTATCATCACTGATAATGTCATAATAGGACCAAAAATTATGAGTCGAAAGTTCTTGAATTTGACCAATTTTTTACTTTCTGGTTGTTTAAGCTTGGATCAGTAATTAACTGAGTATAATGTTTAAACACTCCAAGAGCCCATAATGTTGGTTGAATTTTATTTACAAGAAATGATTCAAACAATCAGAACAAAATGTTTTTATACCCTACACATCTATGTTAGAAGTATGTGTTGCCTCAAGAGTTTGTATCTGCACGACTCATTTCTTGTAGTTTGAGCTGTGCCTAAGAAATGAGGCTGAACAAAAGGGCTGTGACAAATGGAATATAAACTCCACTTTATGGTTGAGGGAGTAAAACATTGTGAAAATTGGCATTTTATGGAACCTCTCCACCATCTTCATACACCTAATTTTAAAACCTGTGAACCGAGTAGTAAAGTCGGACCCCCAAAATTAATTTTTTTCACAATAAATTTATGTTTGCAATTTATGTTTACAAAATTCAACAAATATGTACGCTAAACAAATCAAATTTATCGATTTTTCAAATAAAATCTATTTGACGCGCTAAATATTGAACGATTATCATGAAAACATTCATATTTATTCGTAGGCCAGATCCCCGTCTCCGTATTTCCTGGGTTTTGGTCATAATTGTGGCCTCTAAATATAAAACCAATAGAAGTCGACTTAGGCCAGAACCGAATATACATACAACATTTCCAGAATTCATCAAGGGACATTATTGGAAGATGCCAACTCATACTGAATTGTGTCTGTTCTGTACGACGAAATTTTGTGTTTTCAGAAGATAGTTTTTCAATCACCATTTGATTCGGCTCGTGATAATCAGATTTCAAATTATAATGGACAGATGATAAACGATATACAAAAATTTAAGTCTAGGAGTCGTGCAGCTACAAACTCTAAAAACATTTTGTTCTGATTGGTTGAATCAAATTTGCCTAAATTTTGAAACGTCAAAGCGAATTAAATTTTATTTGCATGTTTGCAAGGCCTATATAAGTTCGGCCAGTAAGCGAATTTACAGAAAAAAAATTTTCGCCTCAATTTTTTTGCCGAGGCGAAAACTAATCTATAATTTATAGGATAATTTACTTGAAAATCTTCTTTAAACTCTTGAAATACTCCAAATGTTCTGTAAAAAGACGATATAAATTAAAATTAAATTGAATATTACAAAATATTAATATTTTCGTTTTGACGTCTAACATAATTTTGTATGTATGTATAGGTTTCAAAATATGATTTGACAAAAAACTTTGTACTCATCTGTGCCAAGGCCTATATAAGGTCGGTCAATTTTTTTTTGCCGAGGCGAAATAAATATTTTTTCGCCTAGATATTTTTGTTATTTGTGTTTGTGTTCATTGTCAACTTTGTTGTCAAGAAATTAAAAAAATATATACATATTTTGTTCGATGACATTAGTTATTATATTCCATTATGCATATTTGTGTTGCAACAAATCAAATTATTGTGTGATGCGCTGTTTTCGCGTGTACAATTTCAACTCTTCGTCAAATTTGTCATCATATGCCGAGCATTTCGCATTACGCAGGAGTTTATATTAGTTTGGAAGTTCAGATTTGAAATGTTGTGTGATTTACATACTTCCCGAAATGGTGGTATGTAAAGATATGTTTTAAGCGTATTCTTTTGGTAGCTGAAATTTTTTGCAGACAAGACTGCATTTGAAGTTTTATGTGCCGGCCTTAATTGTACTTAATCCCCTAAGTATATATTTACAAACAATATTATTATAATATACTTAGTGTCTTGCAGGTCAAGAATGCCGATTATGCAACCAAGCATAATCGCAAATATGTTCCTCACACCTCTTCGGGAGTTTTTTACAACGTATCGGCAATTAAAGTGGAAATGAATTAACGTTTTCATCGAACATTTTGAATACATATGATTACCTCCATTTTACCATTACCATAATCGCAAATATGTTCCTCACACCTCTTCGGGAGTTTTTTACAACGTATCGGAAATTAAAGTGGAAATGAATTAACGTTTTCATCGAACATTTTGAATACATATGATTACCCCCATTTTACCAATATTAATAAATATACATATATGATATGGAGCAAATGGAATATTGGAATTGTTAAAAAAACTTATCGTAATATTCTTACCTAAACTAGATCAAGTACATTCCACACAAAGGCTAACAGTTTCGAAATCTTGTTAAACTGAGATAAACCGGATTGAATTTTCATTTTTATCCAAAACTATGTCTAAGCCCCACCCATTCTGGGAATGCCAAATTCCTGGACACATAGTCTGATAATACCACGGGGTAATTTTTATTGGAAGGGTGATTTTAATTTTGGAACGAATATTCGAAATTCCAAACCTGTTCTTATAACATAATGTTTACCTCATGTTCAATGTTTCACCAACGTCATTCTTCGGTAATCCCATTTCGGGTAATGCAATAGGCAGAAGCCTAAATCTCTTACCAGATTGCACAATGTGAGCAACATTAAAATGATCCGAGCATACAAATGATGTGGGTTTAAATTCCAACTGACAAACCTCACTCCAATGCGCCCTTGTAACACCATCTTTTGGAACAGAGAAGAACTTATCCTCCCCTGGAACTTCCTTCTTTTTACAAATTTTACAAACCCTCATTTTATAAAATAAAATGAAACACAATATTCTTTTTAACAATTTTTTAGAATGGTTTTTAAAATTAATTATTTGAATTTTGACAATACAGTTTATACTTATGTTTGACATAGGGCGAATTCAAAACATATTGACTGACATTGACAGCAAACTTTATAGCCATCTGGGCTTACTGGCCGACCTTATACCTTTGAGGATATTGGGCTGTTGAATACGGCTTTTTAGTCAACGAATAGGAGGAATGTGTCTATGTGTTTTTCATGGGTCTTTTCCAGAATTTGGCGCAATGAGAAAATCTGGTCTATAGTTGATATGCCAGGACTGAAGAAACATTGAAAAGATCCAATAATATCATTTTATATGCGATGGGAAGGAGACACTAATTCGTTTATAGTTGGCATATATCTTGTCTCATTTTTTGTGCACGGGACACAGAATGCTGTGGTTCCAATCATTATGCATGCATTCCTTTGAATGTCGGAATGTCTTGCGTCTATCAGAAAATTATCAATTGATCTATCACAACATGATCAATTTGAGCGTTGCTTGATCAGGCAATAACATCGGCTTGTACTTCTTGAGTACATCCACCAAAGCGAATACTGTGCCTGTTATGTACAACGTTCGCACATTCGCAATGCAAATTCGCAGATCGTGGTCCTTTATACGTTTGCGGGGATCGTCAACATTGGAGAGTTTGGTTTTATTTATCTTTGCTTTTTCATCGTGGGAGGGGTTTTCCGAGTGTGGACAACTAGCCCGACGCCTCAACTCAATTCTTATAGTTCTTAAGGGTGAACTCGGGCAAAAATATCAGCTCACTATTTCAACGGATGATGAAAGTAGCTACAAAAAAGGAACCAATCAGAGCTGTTGCTTGGTATCTATCTTCCCCTACGTTCCCTTACCTATTATATAGTCCTTGTAAAAACAAAATACTTAAATATCAAATGTTTGAATAAAAAATTTGACATATAATGCATATATCAACATTTTTAATTTTGCTAAGAGAATTTTGTGGTGTGAATTTTCGGAAAATTTAATTGCATATTTCATGCCTTTACAGTCGATTTGACAGCTATGAAGAAAGTGAGTGATTTTGACATTTTCGTTCGTATAATGACAGTCAAATTCGTTATAGTAAAACCACATTTGCGGGATATGGTCTATCTTTACGCGTTCATTCTGTTAATCTTTAGTTCGAATACATTTTCGTCTAGAAAGGGTTTAGAGAAACCCAAATGGATTTTTTTAATGAGAGCCAAAAAATATTCGACAACTTAGATATGGGTTTCTGTTTCAACGAATTTATATTTGTATTCAGACAATCATCAGAATGGTCAGAGATGCCAACACAATCACAATATATTAATAACTACACTCCTATACTCGTAAATTCCGTTCACGTCGACCTGTGCTTTGTTATATTTTTCAAAAAAAAAAAAAAAAAAAAAAAAAATAAACATATTTCAAAATGAGGCCTTAAGGTCTACTCCTTCGAATAAATCCTCCTCTTTTAACGCTTTAAAAAGCCATCAAAATTATATCATTCTGCGAATAATGTTCTGACCTTGACTTACAAGAAATAATTTTATTTTTCTTCGTTAAATGGGTAGTAGTGTGGCTGGGCATGATATCACAAATGGCAACAATAAGCCATTTCAACTTGTTTACTCTGTTAACGTTTCATTTTGTTTCAATGGCATTAAAGATAAAGAGGATATCGATTCGATTGACCCGTATTACTGTCTGCTATTTTTTATTATGCTATAAAAATAATTGCTTAAAAACATCCAACAAACTAGAATCATATATTGTGTCTGCGGCAGTATCATTCATACGTCATCGTCGTCTTTGTCATCATGGTTGAACTTGCTTTCTATTTTCATTTAGAGTAATTAAATTGTGTATTCAGACTGCGGCATGAACAGTCATTGGCTGTGAATAGTGAGTTACAATGTTAGTGTTTGTTGATCATATTCGTATTACTGAATCTATAGTTAAAGACAACTGAGCGATACAAGATTTTTGAGTTCCTTAGCTTGTAGTGACGGTATGAAATCGAAGTTATATAGAAATATATCAATATAGCTCCCATATATCGATTGACCGAAACTTGTTGCCACAAACTTTCAAAGTTCGTCTGATAAAAACGAAATTTAACATAGCGTGCGAAATTGAGAAAGAAATTAATTTTTCTTAAAATCGGAACAAATGTATTATTTATTTACAGTTTTTGAGGTCAGAATAGTAATCAATCGGCTGAATAATAAAAAGCAGCAGGTGCAGATGGGTTACCAGCCGAACTATCAGCATCAGCTGATCAGTACAATTTGACGATATGTGCCAACTATAGAGGAATAAGTCTCCTTCCCTTTGCATAAAAAAGACACACGAAAAATACATCGACTCATTCCACCAATTCGCCGACTACAAAGCCGCATTTGACAATTAATAAGGCTATGCAGAATAACTGTAATTGACAGGAGGAGCCCTTCAACACCAAAACGAGGATTCAAATATGGTGACAGTTTGTCGTGTTTTTGAAATTCAGAGGAGAATTGTGTTGGTCAACATATGCTAGTATGGACTATGTAAGCAATTTAGAAACAAGGTCACTTCTCGCCAGACCAACTCACACTCTACAAGACACTGATACTACCCGTGCTGTTGTATGGGTCTGAAGCAAGGGTAGTTGCGCATGCAGATTAGGCATCTTTTGGAGCGTTTGAGAGAAAAAGTATCCAAAAGATCTATGGGCCCGTATGCGTTGGCGGTGAATATCGCCGCCGAATGAACCATGAACTGTGTCATCTGTTCTTGTGAGAATGGATGAGTTTTATGGGTGCAGATTTACATACAGTTCCAAATTATATATATTCGTCCGATTCTGTGTAAGTGCTGCTCCATTGACCGTTTGTTTATTCGATTGACTCGAATTTTGCACATAAATCACTGATTTAGCGGCGCTAAATTAATAACTTATAAACCAAGTGTAATGTTTCTGAAATTTTACAAAAACTCAATACTCCCTATAGCAGCGGCGACTCGTGGACAAAGAACATTTTATGCTTGACTTACATCGGCATATACATATTTAATTGTAGGTTACACCATAGATTTTACGAGCATATGGTTGGCCCCGTCCGGCTTTTGAGCTTTCCTTACTGACTTTTTCATTCTGATATTCCTTTATTGGATTGTTCACATGAAAACTTTGCATTTTCTTTAATTTTTTTCAACGTTACCTAAAATTCGACGGGGCGTACAAAAATATTCAACTTCCCCACTATGGCAAAATGTTGTGTACGGCCGTATTACCCAAATACGTCGAATCCATCTCTTCTTGCAATTAATACAAACCGCAAAACAAAATTGAACATTTATTAAATTAATCCACGTATTTTATTTTCCATTCGAAATTTCAAATTTCCAGAATGTTTTGTTTTGTTTCCAACAAAAGAAAAAAATAACAAATACGTTCTGTCAAAATTGAAATTGTTAAACTTGAAATTTTGTACGTTCGACGTATTTTGGTAACATTCAAGGTGTATTTAATAAGGTGTATGCATCAGATACAACAAATATTTTACAAAAACAAAATTGTTGTTATAGAAATTAAATTGTCATTCTGACAATAAGTTTTTGACAAAAAATAAACAAAAACAATTATTAATTTATTTTTGTCAAGAACTATTCTTTGAATAATAAATTATGAATTTGTGTATTCTTGGGTTATTGGAGGTTTTAGGTCAGTGAAAAATGTTTAGACCTGGTCGCGATTAATTTTAAGTTTCCCACATGTAGCCCATGACTCCTTGTGATGTTGTTTATATTGTGGATTACAATCTATGTTTTCTATGGAGTGGCTTCAAATCTTGCCTTCTTAAAGAAAATTGAAGGACATAAATCGCCGCCCAAAGACTAAATCATGGAAATTGTGCTGACCGATTGGCCGAGGGCCAATTCCAATATAGGCTAACATAATCTGCTCGATTTTATGAGTAGCTGTGATTTCTGGACAGATTTCCACACATAACATAATATATGTGGACCAATCGGTGAACGGGGTTATAACTGAACCTAGGTTTCCTTTCCGTCCGCCTCTATGAATGTAGTTTTCCTGAATGTTTATTATTAAAAAGTCTAAATTTGAGGACCATTTTGGAAATCGAAATGTTTGAAATGAAAATGTTTTTGACAATTTACTTTACAAACAATAAAGAAAAAAGTTTGAAACCATATGATTGTCACTTACACCTTATTAAATACACCTTGGTTCGACGTATTTCGGTAACATTCATATAAATACATGTGTTCTACTTTTGTGGTGAAAAACGTCGAACGAGCTAGTTGAATTTTAGGTAAGGCTGTTTAATTGTAAAAACAATTTACTTTAAAAAAAAAAAAAATTTTTTCACAATTTAAAATTTATCAATTCGTCAAACATGAAGGAGGAAATTTCTTACGAGGCTTCGTTGGGATCTTTTATATAATAACGTTTGAGAAAAGTGTGGCTTTGATTAACAAGGAAAATTAATCATGAAATTATATCGAGAACCGCGAACGTTGCCGATGTTTGCTATACAGACAGCAGGAAAAATCGTTGTGTCTTTATACCGGTACACATGTATGTAGTATATCCCAACGGTAAGTTCGCATGTTGAAATTTTTAATTGGGAATGAATGATGGGATACTGGGATGTATCAAACAGGAAGTAATGCGTTTTGAAGATGTTTCAAATTCTATTTCTGTAATGGGTTATAGGTCAATCATACGTGGTATGTTATTGAAGTATTAATTCCATGATGGTACCCCAGTTAAATTCAACATCGATTTGTTATAACATTTCAGTGTTTTTTATTGATTTAATCAAATGTAATTTAGTTAGTTATTTCTATCTGAAATGCGTATCAGGGTTGCTAAATAAAATTACTTTTGGGATAATTTGTATACCATACACCATATGAAGTGTGTTTGCAACAACTCGAAATGATCACTGGAGACCCCATAAAGTATTGGTCCGATTTTTATGAAATTTGGCACAATATCAATAAGTATATTGGAGAAAATCGGTTCAGATTTACATATAGCTCCCATATAAAGTTGTGTTCGATTTTATGTAAATGGTGCACCACACTCCCAATATTGGTCCGATTGAGACAACGTTTTGCACAGAGTACTGAATTAGTTCTAGATTGATATATCCCAAGTTTTGTTGAAATCGGTTCAGATTTAGATATAGCTCCAATATATAGTTACGTCCGATTTTATGTAAATGGTGCACCATACTGCCAATATTGTCCGATTAAGACAAAATATGGCACATAGTATTAATATGGTCCAGATTGATGTATGCAAAGTTTTGTTGAAATCGATTCAGATTTATATATAACTCCCATATATAGTTTCGCCTGATTTTATGTAAATGGAGCACTATACTGCCAATATTGGTCCGACTAAGACAACATTTTGCAAAGAGTACTGAATTAGGTCCAGATTGATGTATGCGAAGTTTTTTTTTTTTTTGAATACATATATTCTTCCTATTTTATGTAAATTAATCAATACACAGTCTCCGATTTAAACAAAATTTTGCATGCCGCATTGAAGTTACTACAGGTTAGTTTGTATATGTGTTGTTTTAATGTAGTTCAAATATCTATCCAATATCTTCACGTTGTTAATTTCGTCCGATACCATTTCAATGTTCCTCCAACAATATCATGTCTATTCTATCTAAAGGATATTGTACGTATGAGCATCTCTTGTATGTGTCCAAAGTAGTGAATGGTATCATATAGTCGGCTCCGACCGACTTTTGATCTTTCCTTACTGGTTATTAATATATATTTAAATATATAATTAATATCATTTACAACACGACTGCCTCCTTGGAGTGTATTATAAATTCTTCCAACACGACCTGCAAGTTTATATACAATTTGTGCCAGAAACATGTTAAGATGAATCCTACCTAGAGACGAAAGGGTTAGTTATTATAATTATTAATAGAAATTCAAAGAAAGAGACCTATCGGAACTTGTAATGATAGGTGATGAAATTTTATCACTCACTGTCTCACTTGATCAAAATTGAGAGTACAGTTCCCACTCTTCGCGTAGCGCGTTTTATTTTCTTCTGTTACCCTATATATATATAGCATAGATAATTTAAGTAGGGTCGTCATTGATCCAAATATATAACCTCTGCAAAATTACCACAAATTTTGATCATAAATGCGACCTGAAAGCACAGCGCGCTGTGCTAGAGTTCACCCTAATCGGAAAACATTGGGGCGTTGGAGAACAACTATAAATCGGATAAGCTAAATCTAAGTCTGTGCCTTTTTCTCAAATTTAAGTAGGGTCGTCATTGGTCCAAACAAATTAACCCTGCAAAATTCCAACACATTTGGATCATAAATGCGACCGGAAATAATAAAATATTTTCCCTCAGTTTTGTAACAATTTTTAATATTCGTGATGAATATTAATTGTTTTCCATATTTTTCCCATGTTTTCTTTTTTGCAGATACCTGCCAAATTGAAATAAAATTCACCTGCCCTGCCACAAAATGTCAAATCTATCGTCCAGCACAAACACTCATATATTTCGTTCACTCTCATCCGATAGCCAGAAAAAGGATTGGTCGAAGCGTTTGTCGCTGCGTGGTATGCGTTATGCTAATTCCAGTGGGAGTACAACATCGGCCAGAGAGGTAAGAGCTTTATACTAACGGTGATGGTTTTTTTTAAGGTGATCACTTTTTTTCGACAATGAATTTATTATTTGTTGTTATCTGTGTTTTTTTCACCCTCTTAAGGATTCGAAAAAGAATAAATTCTTCAATCGTTCTTCGTCCCTGAAACAATCAATAAATTCAACCACACAGCCATCGGTAGATTTAAGTGTAACCGGCCCATCACCATTGGCAATGCAGTCACACGGCGGGTCGTTGCAGCAAAACCAACAGCATCACAATTCCCATCAACAGCAGCCATCGACGCCAAAGAAATCCAATTGGGAAGTAATTGAACATTTTAATACCAGCGCCAAAAGTGGTAAAGCTGTTGTCAGCAGTAGTCTGATTGCGGTAAGAATAAAATTATTTATATTATTTATATTGTTGTTGTTTTTTTGTTTTGTGGTCAAATAAATCAATAATCAACATGATTCATGTTCACGTTGTAAATCTTAAAACGTTAAAATTTGATGTTGTAGATATGGATTTATTTGCCAAAAATATTTATTTTCTAAATAAATTTGAAGAATGTTAAATGATTATTAACATCATGATTGAAAAAAGATTACATTAAAAAAAAAGTATATATAAATTAAAATAGCTATAAATCTATTCGATACCGATATTGCCGCATTGTTGAAATCTTTGCATTAATTTGCTTCTAATATGTTATGAATGTGTTTTGGTTATTTTTTATTATTTCAGGCGGGTATAACACGGTGTAATATTGATGAATCTATTGACTCAACAAATTCCAGCTCTACGTGCCATAGTCCAATGACATATCAGCGTGACGAGGCACAACTTTTGCAAGCAAGTAAGTATTTATTATTTGAAGATGGTCGGCAATACATGGTTATCCATTTCATGGTTTAAAAAATAAACGTAAATA
>NW_026878729.1:0-24717 GCF_032173495.1 Musca vetustissima | reverse complement strand
ACATTAACACGCGCTGGTATAGAATCAACTTCATTGACGGAACACTGTTTTTTTTCTGGCTCGAATCATAAACGATTATTATATAATATTTGAGTTTGTTGTTTATTTTTATAGTTGTTGTTATTTGCCCTCGCTGGTTCAACCAAAAAAAAAATTACATGATTTTTTTATGATTCAGTTTACAAAGAAACCATAAACGTTTGACTCTCAGGCGGAGAGTACAAACATTCCGCGCAAGAACGGATCACAGATTAAGATTTGCATTAAAGATATACACACACACGCCCTAAACGCACGTTTCAATGTGTCGTATTCAAATTTCAGAGTTCTTCTAGCTTCCTAAAACTTAAATAATAATTCAAAAAAGTAATATTCTCAATTTTTATGGCGGGCGTAGTTCATGAAATCATTTTATCAAAATATCAAAGGTTAAAGTGCCACAGCATTTATCACTGGCATCTGAATGATGTGTGGACTTGAAAACAATGTATAAGCGGATATATGTATCTACATACTTTATGAATTTTAAATAAGATACAGAATTTAAAATTTTCAGCATCATATGATTTATACGTTTTGTGAAGATTGGGAAGATCTTCAATCACTAAGCTGTCCTTCATATCGAATTGCCATTAAAACCACATCTTCAAATTATGTTTGCAAAAAATTTTCAGTACAGTTCTATGTTTTGACATAACCATCATATAAGGATCCCACTTCATTTTAGGTATTTTGAGGTCCTAGTAGCACAAAAATGTTCAATAAATGTCTCTACCGACTTAGCTGTGACCTCCGCTCATTCATCTGTCTATTGAAATTAACATAAAATCGCAATATTTAAAATAGGGCTTTGAAAATTTTCACATGGGATTTTTGGCGTTGAAATATATAATTCTCTAAGCCGGTACCACCGGCTTACCGAAGCGGCTATAATTGGGCATTTGGGGTTCTTAGTTGCCAAATAACGTCTTCCCAAAATGTCCAATATAGCTCTTTTTATTTCATCCACCAACAACATCGAAATATTCACCAGATATCTCATAAAGTAAATATAGTCTTTTTCGGTTACTCCTCTTGGGAACATAGGTCTTTCAAGAAGGACCTTTTTTCATTTTCCTATTCGATTTTAAATTTTCACCATTTTCCATGGGCGGTAAATCCAGTACAATTTTGAACAGTAGGTGTTAAGAGAAGGCATCCTTGCTTCACTCTCGTTCTGGTACGAAACGTTCGCTTATATTTCCGTTGTGAAAACTTAGAATTATGAATTCTTATACATCGCTTCTTTTATTCGGATTATTTTCTGTGATATTCCCTTGTTTCTTCATGCTTGCCGAAAGCTTTCTTGAATTCAATGAACATTAGATACATAGTTGTGAGCCATTCTATAGATCGTTCCATTATTACTAGTAGGGTGTTGACCGGGTCCACACAGCTTCTACTTGGTCTGAAGTCAGTTTGTTTATCTCTCAGAATAGTTTTCTATGGACACGTCCTTCAACTGAATTGACTGGGTGGCAAATTTTCCTACGAATATTTATAGAAAATGATCTACTTTTTTGGATCGCCCCAAATTAACGGTACCTCATAAATTTTGGTATTTTGGGGAGGTTGGACGCCATTTTCAGCCATATTTTGATTATCACTGTCTATTCAAGGCTTGGATTTTTTAAAGAACAATTTTCAAGGTTTATCTTAGGTGTGGATTTTTTAAAGAATAAGTGTTCAAGGTCTATCTAAAGCGTGGATTTTATTCATTAATATCTGCGTCGTGGATTTTTTAATTACAAATTTTTAAAGTTCTATCTAATGCGTGGATTTTTACAAGAACATTTTTCAAAGGCGTGGATTTTTATGAAAATATTTTTTTAAAAGAAACAATTGTCCATTTATGCGTGGTTTTTTACAATAACATTTTTCAAAGGCCTACTATCTAAAGCATGGATTTTAAAGAGAATATTTTTTCAAGATCTATCTAAGACTTGGATTTTTTTCTAACTCTGGCATGGATTTTAAAGGAACTTTTTCAAATGCCTATCTAAGGCGTGGATTTTAAGAGAACTTTTTTCAAAGACCTACCGAGAATATCTCTTCGTTTAAAAATATACAAGATGGAATTCTTTTAGATGCCTAGAAAGTTCTCTTTTAGAAGACCAGAACACCCTACCAAATATTATCCATATTAGCCCATGTTTCAGGATGGACCCTAAATAACGGCCCAACCATTAATCGGCATTCTAATCACTTTTGGAACTTTTCGAAAGAATTGGCTTTAATTTTATATTTTTGGTTATCATTGGTTGTCAAATCTTCTTACCGAAAATGGGGATTTCTGACATGTTTTCGGCATATCGAAGGTGCTAGGCCAATTTACCAGCATGAATGTCTGCACTTTGGTATTTTGTTTATCCTGACAGCTATTTACCATAGATGTGGTACTCTATATAAATGTGCCGATTGATTCTAGAAATATTCCAGAGGGTATGAAATTTTCGACCCGACCGATCTTAACGACCTTTTTAGTTGTTTTATATTTATATGAATTTTCCACCCGAAGTGGTTGTATGGTGCCATTCCGTATTCATGTTTAATAAAAAGCTTATTCGCAGAACATTTAAAATATAGACCCATATATGACACACGTATCCTATTTTTGCTTGGGGTGAGCTTATGGTCTCTTACACAAATTTGTAAACTGGCGACGGACTACATGATGAAGCTAGGACCATTTTCCAATCGAATTGACATTCCGTTCCGCGTTGAATAAAAAACTTCTTCGGAGAAATTTTTCCATAATATCATGTTTTAATACGGCCCCTATATAAACATCCAGACCTTTTTTCGTAGTGCTGAAGTCGAATTTAACAACAAACGCAAAATCTTTCTTGGTGGTCCTCAATATCGTCCTGCATATACATATTCTATCGAATTGGCCAACACTTTGTATTACAGTTTACAGTGAGTACACTTGTTGGAACATCAACTAAAAAAAATTTTTTTTTTTGAATCTCTTCGAAAACAATTACCAATAACTACATGTGTGCCTACATTTTAATTATTACGATTTTCTTGTTAATTTAATTCATAGTATTGTTTGGTAGTATTCACTTAAGAATAATTAACTAAATTTACTCAACGCATACACACACACACATCATGTTTCGTTTTCTTCAAACATAAATCGGAAGTACACACCCAAACATGGTTCCCGAAATATTAAAAAAATCACATTTGTCGTCGTGGGTTTTCATCGACCAGCCAACCAATATCAATGTTGGAGGTGATGATATGTGTATATTTGTGTGAGTCTCGACAGCATACCATCCAAAAATAGTTAAAACCCCCATACAAAGCTAGCACGCCTGACCTTGAAAATATAAAATTTGAAATTTTTTGTGCTTTGACTTCTTTTTGTCCACAAAATAAATTCAATTTTTAACAGCTTCAAATGTTGACTTAGGTTAAGTCTTGGCGGTCTCTTCTGTTGGCGATGTTGCGTTTACATCTGGACAAACCGAAAAGCCAACAAAATATTGGAAGAAACAAAAAAACTACATCAAACAAATTTGGAAATTACTTGGATGAATGAATAGTTCGGCTTGTATGCGCTGTCGCAACAACCTCTGCTTAATCACTGCTGCTTCTACGCCACGAATGCGACAACAACAATTCTAACAACAACAAACATATAGGTATCAATGGTGTTGTCACAGTCGTTTGTCTAGTTATGGCCTAGTCAATAAACTAAGCAAATACAAAAGCGTCACATGCAGCAGAGGAGGGCTGAGAGGTGTACCCAGCTTGGCTTTGTGATTTACATATCCATCCATCCAGCCATCTACAATTTTTGGATTTAAACTTTGGTTTACTAAACTCTTTAGCTGGCTGTTGTTCCGAACACAACCGCACAACAAATGGAGTATTTGTTAGTTCGGGTTGTGTGACAATATTTGGCCTAAAAAAGAGTTTAGCATTTGGCAATAGCATCTCTTTGGCCATCCGTCCAAACGACCGGTATTCAATTGTCTCATGTGGAATAAATTTTTTCTTATTTTGTTTAACATGGATGAATGGTTGTAGGTTTGACTGGGACAGATGCAATTGGCCATATATTTCCGTCAGCTGGTTATGATTTTATTATTGTGAGTTTTGTATATGAAAATCTAACGCAATCGTTAACCATATTTTTCCACATAAGGAATTTTATTTAGTTATTTTTTATTCATATAATAAATAGGTTAACAATTATAATTTGACCTAATTTTAACGAACATCCGAAATTTATTCATAACTAGTTGTGACAGTGTAAAGATTAAAAAATTAACGTGGTTATAAAAATGTATTTGACTTTCTTGATTTCCATGCTCAGAAATGTGATATTCCGGATTTTCCGTCCAGACATTATGAGTCATAGCTCAAAGTCATGTGTTTGGTCCATGATGTTTGTGCTAAATTGACGTCTTTATATGCGATATATATATATATATATATATCTTTTGTCAGTGACTTATACTAAAATTTGGTGGATAATATTTTTGTCCTTTATACCACCATTCTAAAAGGACATCTAGTAGGAAAAATGTATACAATCTCGGAATAAGATCAATAATAAGAGAATAAAATCTTGAAAAGTGGACCGGAAAGACCCCTTCAGAGGGTCGTCTGAAGGTAAACGTGTTTGACAAAAATATTCCTCACATTTATATCAGTAATGTTGCCAAGGACACCACATACCCCTAACGCATCAAATTTCTTCGAAGTGGGAAATATTGCCACGACTTTTTAGGATACCTCCTATGGATAATCGATTAATCGACTTTTTGTATTGAAAAGTCGATGTCGACTTTTAACATTTGAGAAAATTGCAAAGTCGACTTTTCAAGATCGACTTTCGATTTTCTTCTTAAATTCTTGGTATATTATCACAAAGCCGAAATTGTTAAAAAGTTACACATTCCAGAACTTTTTTTCATCTGTTGACAACAATTCTTATAAAAAATTAAATTTTTAGTCGATTTTTCTTTAGTTGGTAAAAGTCGAAAATTGATTTTGAACAGGTTTGACAAAATCGAAAGATCGAAAAGTCGACTTTTTAAGCGGTGTACACACTATCATTTTTGAATGACACTCTTGCTGAAATATCGGTTTGCTTGCCAGTGTGGCCGTTAATTTCTCTCAGTCATCAGGCAACCACAAAAAATTTATGGTTGCGCGACATTTAGATGTTGGATGTTTGTTGGTTCGATAATGATAACATAAAAAACGACTGTCAGACTATGAATTTCAACAATAACATGGACTCCGAAAACGAATTTTAAAAGAATTCCTATGTTGCTATGAAATGCAACGGTGTCTCTGGGACATAACCAGTCCAAAGTACCTGTCACCTGGCTACAGTGTTGCCAAAACTCTGTTGAGAAATAATGCTAGATTTTGTTGAAAAAAATGCTAGAAAGTGCTAGAAATTTTAAAAAAGTGCTAAAAAATTAAATGAACAAAATTGTTAATATGTAATAATGAAATATTCATCAGAGACCCCATTTATTCTTAAAGGCTACTCCTTGTCGATTTAGCCATGTCCATCCGATTGAGGTCGCAATATTGAAAACAGAGCTTTGGAATTTTGCCCATATATTGCACTACTGCTAGGACATTTGGTATTGGAAATTAAATATATCGGTCTTTTTTGTGTACACCATACCCAACATTTGATTTTTTTAAGGTTTTGGGCACATTTTTTAACCTAATATGCGGTTTTGTATTTCGGATTCTACCTGTGTAGAAAGTCTTCTTACTAAAAATTATCAACATTGGTCCACTTTTAAGCGTAGCCCTCATAAACACGTTTTAAAATCGAATTGGCTTTAAATATCAAATATCAAAATATTTCAAATTAAGTAAAAAATCTCCTTATCAGAAATTATTAATATATGTACATATTTAGGGGTTGATGGTTAACGGCAGCACCCCATTACCCCAAAGTAACTGTAATGTCATATTGCGGGATTTTGGAAGTTAGCATACGAAGACAATTATCAATTAATTTCAATCAGACACCCTTTCGAAATACATATGGAAGCTATGGCTTCATCTGCACCAATTTCAACAAAACGCAATAACGTCATTCTAGTCTCAATTTGATACGCTGTACAAAATTTCGTGCTAATCGCACAAATATTAGAAATTCGGTGCACCATTAATGCAAAATCGGGTGAGTATATATGTACGTCTGGGAGCTATATCGAAATCTGAACCGATTTTTCCGAAACATTTCACTCATAATTCTCGACTCAATTCAGTATCCTATACCAAATTTCGTGCAAATCGATGGATATAAAGGGACTTTGGTGCACTATTTACATAAAATCGGACCGAAATATATATGGGAGCTACATATATCAAAATCTGGCCCGATTTTCTCGAAACTCACTACCCATCATTCTAGACTCAATTCAGTTCGCTATGCCAAATTTCGTGCAAATCGAAGAATAGGCTTAATTCATTACCCTATGCACAAATTTCGTGCAAATCGAAAGATATATAGGGCCTTGTGTGCCCTACTTACCAAAAATCGGACGAAAATATATATGGAATCTATATATACATCTGAACCTATTTCCCCAAATAAATGAGCTGTGCCAAATTGAATCCAATTCGAATCAAAAATGCGAGTTGTACTTTGTTTACAATTTAACATGGACAAACAGACGGACATACATAAATCGGCTTAAAAAGTGATTCGATGTGTCTATCTCGTTTCCTTTTGCGTGTTACAAACATATTCACATAGATATAATACCCTGACCCTAGTGTGGTGAAGGGTATAAAAATATATGTTTGCCGGAATTTTTTTATTTTGGTCCTGTTCGGTACTCTTAAGTGGTTATAACTTGGCGTTCGGGATTGCCGGTGAATAAAAAACTTATTTTCAGAAAATTCCAATGGACCGCTTTATTTGTTTTTTTTTTCAAATATACAATCTACTAGCAGACAATGTCATAGTCACCATATGAAGTACCTGCTTACAAATCTACTGTCACATTTTTAACATTGGAAAATCAAATTCATCGCGTGAAACATAGGGAAATTTCAATGCGTCAATATGAAATTGAAAAACGGGAAAATTTGTTGGGATGAAACAAAAATTACTGAAAAATAAAAAATGCTAAAAAAAAGTGCTAGGTGCTAGGACAAGAAACATGTCAACAATGGCTATCGCCTGGAGAAACAAATGCGCTACAGCCGTACCAAGAAAATGCCTTTGGAATTCACCGCTGCCGATCGTATCTACTTCGATAAGTCCATAAATTTGGCTGCCTGCATGAAGGAGAATTTCCAAGATGAACTTGATTCGTTGGACTTCAGAACCTAAGCCGAAGAGGGACGCATGAAATTAAACAAATGGATTGCCAATGTAACACGAAATCCCCGAAATGTTAAATTCCTGTGATGTTACCTCCGACAGTCAAATGGTTTTGGCTAATGCCGCCTATTTCAATGTTCAATGGTCGGATAAATTCGATGCCAAAGATACAAAACTAGAGATTTTCTATATCACCCCTAGCCAGTATTATTTCGTACCCATGAGGCATAAACGTGGAGAATTTGGAATTGGTACCGATCCTACGCAAATTGGGTATCAATTGGGCATCGAGCATACCGCCAACTTGAGTGGCTTCCCCACATGTTGCCAAAATCAAGGTTGATGAGGAGGGCAGTACTGCTGCAGCAGCCAGTTGTTTTCAGTTTCCGTTCAGCACGTCTCGCCGTACCAACCAAATTCAAATGTAATCATCCATTTATGTTCCTGATCTATGATAATACCGCCAAGGCTGTACTCTTCACTGGCATTTATCGTGATCCCAAAACACAAAAGTAGACAGGCAAGGAGATTCTTTCACATATCTCTGCCCTAGGACTTTTTTACTCGTCTCGTTTCCATTCTATTTGTTTGTTTATTCTTCTTCTTTCAATTTAATTTTTACTGCTGCTGCTGGTGCTAATACTACGACATTTGCCCTATTCTCTCTGTCTATTGTTTTATTTATAAAAAATGAGGAAGTGCTTGATTTTCGTTTTATATGTTTTATTTTTTAATATTATTTTATTATTTTTTGTTTTATTCGTTTTTCTGTTTATTTCGAATAAATTATAATAACAACAATGACCGTTGCAGTTAGATCCGTCGCATTGGAGTTAGATCCGTCTACCCTAATATTTAATAATCTATATTAAATAATTTGCAAATTGTTCTTTCGTCCGAATTTTGAAATTTATTTATTTGGAGGGTCATTTTAGGCCGTCAGTCCAGCCACAAATCCCAGATAGGAGCAACCCCATCGGAACCGTGGGAAGATTCTAATCACAAAAAGAATCATAATCTTGGATCATCACACGAACCTTATTAATAGGGTAGAACGTCAGTTCATACCTACTAATGACAATTTCACAAGAGTAAAACTGAAATATATTAGGTAACGCCACTACTACGTGAATGAGAATTATTTGTACAAAATATGTACAGTATGCCATGAATAGTAGACACGGGAATTAAAAACAAAATATAAGAATGACTAACTCAAACTGTTCAACGCACAAGAACTACAACAACAAAGTATTTTGTTGTTTCTATTTTCAATACAGATTATTTTTACCTGATCGATATGTTACCTGATCGCATTGGAAAAATACAGAAATCACCACCACAATAAATAATAGAAATGTTAGAGAAGTAAAGTATATGTTTTCGATGAAATTTCTAAATTATATTTTCAGTCAGAAATTGCAACAAGCAAATTTTATATTTTTCCGACGTAAAAAATGATTTTTTATGAAAACCATTTTTAACATCCTCCCTATTAGTGCACATTCGAAAAGTTAAAATCATAACAAATTAAAATGTGTAAAAAGTCAAAATATGACACTGATACATTCACATGCTTGTAACTAAATCGTATTAATCATTTCTCATCCTTTAAAATATACATGTACTCTTGATTAGGGTAAAATTCTAATGCGATATAGACATAACCACACATCCGTAATCATATTTCGAAGTAATTGAGATAACCTGTTAAAATTTTGTCTGCTGTTAGGGCAGGTTCCAAGATGGGTCTCCCGGTACTCCCAACATTAGATAACAAGTTTCCTACAACAAATTACCACTAATGGCCAACTTTTTTAGGGTAGCCCCCATATAATGGAACCCAATCCAAATGTCAGTGGTTTGAAAAGTTTTGGCACGTTTATCAACCAAAATAATCAATATTGACTTAAATCTCTAATGAATTCAGGGCGGCCTCTGGTAAAACTTTCCAAATTTGTAAAGGGAAAGATATATATGGGCAATATTGCCAATTTTTTAATATTCCATTTTCAAAAAATCAGCTTTTTTGTTTTTGTGGCACATCAATGATTTTTGGTACACATATAGAGAAAAATGTTCTGACTCCGAAACCGTTCGCGATCAAATTTTTGGTTGATGCGCGCAAAAGTTGTCGAGGTTTTAATTTTGGGCATAAGAAAAAAATCTTAAAATTACGCCGTTTATTATATTGACCAAAAACGTTGATATATATCTTCCTCCGTAAAATAAGAATATGAATATATTATAAAAATCGCGAAAAAGTTGCACATCTTCGCGAAATATGAGAAAAATAATGAAAATATAGGAGATTACGTAAATATTTTCATTATATTAATGACATACACACACCTAAAAATTAATTTAAAAATATCTACATAATCTAAACACCATGGTGAATCAAATGATATCAAAATCACACAAGTCCGTGTAGCTGTTTGTAAATCACAGCGACAACAAAACAAGATATTGAGGAAAATTATTTGTTTTTGGTTCGAAAAAATAATGTCATCACATTTATTTTTTTAATTGTATACAAGAAATTTCAGAAAAAAATGTTGGGGTTATTCTGCTATTTTACCCGAATTTCGCTGAAAAATTGACATATATAATAATAACCACTTTTTGTGTATAAGTATACGCCTTGCGGATTATATCAAGACCCTTCCGATAAATCTTAGGGTTCTTTAAATAGGAATAAATCTTAAAATAAAATAATATTATGAAATATACATTTTAAATTGCGTCTAAGTCGCGTAATTCTCAAAATCATTTGATGCGCATGCGGTTTCCAGGAAGTACTGAAGTTTATCTTCCAATCCATATATATTTTGCGAAATTTCATTTGACGGCTAAGATGTGCCGCACGTTACATTGAAGTACCCAAAAAACCGTAAAACGCGAATAATTTCCGAAAACTCCATATGTCATTAACGCGCATCCGATTTCGGTGTGCACCCTATAAAAATACATCGATCTATACCGATTTCAATGTGGTCCATTAAGAACCATGGATGTGCCATCACAATCTATTTTTGAGATAAATTGCGTACATCTCTCTTTCGGCTGAAGTTTTTAAAGTTCTCTTTTCGAAAAAGATCAAAATCCGTATGAGGTCATTTATTGAAGCGGAAATGATACACAGAAAACGCAAATAAATCCGCGATATTTTCAAAAACATTTTTTGCCAAATTTCGTGTTTTTGGAAGGCCAGTTCCCGCCGTTCTAGTAGATGGATTTTCACGAAGAAGATTTTATATCATCCGAAACGGAAAAAACCTTATTGATCGCGGGTACCCATATCATTCAGTTGACAGATCTAAAAATTTGGCCCGAAAAATAGGTTTTTTAGAAATTTGATCGCACAAAATTCGCACCTTCGGATGAGCATTACTCTGAAGCTGTGCATGCTACATACACAAAATACATATCAAATTACGCAGATTCGCGACTACAATAATCGTATAATCGATTTTTAGAAATTCCTGTTCGCGTATTAATGCTAGAACTAAAATTCAAAAATCACTCAAAATCGAGCTTCAAAATGTCAGCATCATTTAAAGGTAGATGCAGTTAAAATTTTGAAAAATGATACATAAGGGGCGTAGTCCCCATTTTGTTGGCTTCTAGTTTTATTTTGACACGAAGGCCGTGGAATGAGTGGCTTAGTCACAAATCGATAGAGAACATAAAAAAACTGGTTCGCCTCAACCTGTTTTTACACATTTTTTTACATTAAAGTAGACACAGCTGCCACCAAAATAAAGTTTGGAGGTCAATATCATGAGCAGTTTGCAACGACAGATCAATTAACCCAAAACTATTCGCTTTTTTTCATATTCTTAAGTAGTTCCCGAGTTATAAAGGTGTGAACCTCCGCCTCAGCTATGTTAAAAAATTGGCAATATTGCCCATATAGGAGATTTTTTGGGTATCATGGATTATTTTTGAGGATAACATTTCTTCATTTCGTTTCTTCGTCATAATATTTTTACCAAACCTTCATTCACACTTCAGGCAGTGATTGCGCAGACATCTGCGAACCAAAACCGCATACAAATGCCAAGATAATTGTGTACTACTTATGTCATAGGATGGGGGTATATATCTATAATTGCTCTGCGAGAATTGAATAAACTATTTTAGAAGGTTCTTACCAATTTTAGCTAAATTTTTCTCTAGAACGATATAGATTTTTCAACTGCATTTATTCAATTTTATTAGGAATAGCATTTAGCTACAAATTTGTTAATTTCGGTTAAGAAATTTCAAAATAACAAATTTAAAATCATTTCATATAAGGCTAAACATTAATTTATTTGTTTGTGTTCAACAAAAATAAGAAATAATTTTAATTTAGCCATTTCGGTAAGCATTGCGCAGCGGTTAAATAATATTTGTCATACGCCCCCTCAACTCCGGCTATGGTCGGTCGCTACAAAACAAACCAATTAATATTGTGTTGAAATTTAATTTCATATTTTATTTAGATTTTGTTAAAGGAAACGAAAAATAAAAACGTTGTAATTTATTTAAAAAATAAAATTCATAATTAAAAAGATTTCAGGAATAGACTCTAAAGCACATGGTAATTGTCCAATATATAAGTGTGAGTAACAACTGTTTGATTTTTTATTAAACTGTTTGCCTATAGTTTGTTTGTTAAAAATAAGTCTTATAACTATTACTCAAACACAGACACACATTAAACCATTTAAGTGGAATTTACATTTGTAGAAAATATTCCATACAATGGAATATGACTCGAACAGTTTCTGTAGAAATACTTATTACATATTTGCGGATGCTGGGGCAATGTGACGTAGTTTTCACAACTACCTTTTAATGACGTTTTAAACCGGTTAACGTCTACAAATGCTGATGCATTTATGTTTACATTAAATATTAAGGAGGGTAAAAGAAAACAATGAGTGAAAAGTGAACAAGTAAAAAAATTATTCGCCGTGAGAAAGTATAAAGTTACAACGGTGCGGACAATGCCAAAACGTGAATGTATATAAATAGGGTCATTTATTTCAAAATATAACTGGTAAATTAAAAAGCCCCCGTCCAATCAAGGTAAAACACTTGATTTCAACATCACCCCCTTGATTTCAAGTTGTATAATTGTCCTCAAAATACTGTAGCGTTGATCAACTCGTTTATCGCTTTAAATTAAATTTAGAAGTATATAAAATATTGACCCAACATGTGGGAGGCACCAGAAGGAGACGACCGACGCACAGTGGGAAAAAATGCAGATCTAGGGCGCAGAAAATAAAAGTACATGTTTTACTGTATGTTTATCGATATTTTGGATAAGAATAGATTTAGATGGACAATTTTAATTATTTTATGAAAAATTTGGCAATTTTTTGTTTATTAACCCATTAAGCGCCGATTTTTTTTTAGAATAAACTTAAAAGTTTAGGTGAAAATTACTATTTTGAAGCATTTGAAACATTCTATAATAAGCAACATTTTTCGTTATAACTAATAGTACTCCTTAAATGGGAGCTTCTTTTAAAAATTCCGAAACATTTCGAGGGAAAAAAGTGGGTTAAGGGCAAACATTATTGTTATTATATATATCTTTATTATTGTTAATATTACATATCTAAAACATTAAACTACATATAGTTTACAAAATTTAGGCGTTACTTATTAAATACTAATCACATTCAGAATCCGAGTTTTGATCTGAATTAGTTGATAGCATTGGATAGTGGCTCAATATATCGATGGTTAAGAGATGTACTACGAGACAAACTTGATATTTTTGGATCTGAAGAAAATAGCAACCTATTGAAAAGATCCCTCATTGTTTCCTCACGACTAATTTTTCTGGAGTACAGTTCCCTGTAGTTCCGAAAGTCCTTATTTCTGGATTCCATGGCTTCTTCAGACAACATTCCTATGGGCAAAGCTGCACATTTAATTATATCAGCCCCATGCACTAATATTTTGTGTATGCTTGAAGGCATATAAAAACAAGGATATAATTCCACGAAAACAATAAATGTTTCCTCAGTAAGTTTTTTAAATGACTCTGCGTTAATAGCATATCCACAGGCCATGGTTGAAAGGATGATACTAAAATGTTTAATTAATTTTTCATCAACACCCGTTATCGACGATGCCAAGCCAGGTTGGCTAAAAAAACGCCTAGCAGTATTGCCATCGTTTGTTGTTCCGGATACTGACTTAGGTGTGTCAACAAATCATTAATGATACGTGCCTTCCTTTCTTCGAAACGTGGCCGATCGGAGCTATTAATTTTCCACTTTTTCAAAACCAGTCGGTATGAAATGTGCAATATACATTCTAAACATCGAATCCTTGCAGATTTTCCATTTTTGCAGAACTTTGACTCGTAATTGTTTTAATAACTAATGCTAAGGAATGTTTCGCATGATTTCACGTTTTAAAGAAGCATGCTATTCATTTGTATATTATAATTATTAATTTAAAAAAATATTTAATTATACTATTACTTGGTATAAATGTATGCATTTCATTTTTGTACATCGTCATAATGGACGAATTCAAATATTTGTATGTATGTTCGTTCACTCACATACATCACAACTTATTAGTCGTACCAAATAATAGAAGCAATAGCGACAAAATGAACGAAAGAAACAGAAAAAAAGTTCAATCAACTTACATTGTCTCACAATCGGACCAGCTAAAATGGCGTTTAATTTTCTCAATATCCAAAACTGTTTGTTGGGGTCTGGCCAATGTTGACGATGACGACGACGACGACGTTGTGCCAGACAATGACAGTGTGGCCGAAGATGGTAGATGGATAGCTGAGGCTATGGCAATTTTCAAAGGAGCCATAATCACTTTTGGAAAAGTTTTTAAAACAAAGATTTGTAGTTGATTTTTTTTTATAAATTTTGTTTATTAAACAAATAATGTTATAAACTTTGTTATCAACAAGCACAGGCACTGATTCTCTCTAGCAAACTAATGACTATTCCTTTGTAACTTGAACATAAACCCGATCAAATGAAAATGTAAACTTTTTGCATATTTTTTATAATATATGAAATATGTTTGATTTATTGGATTTATCACAAATTTCAATATGAATTTTAAGGAAAAAAGAAATTATTGTAACAACTCGAAACGTCAGAAAACCCGCGCGTACAACGACGACCAAACGAAGGAACGCTCAAACAAACGATAAACCAAGAAATTGAAAATGAAACTGAAAGTGTTGATCGTCGTAAAAATGGTCTTGAGCAGCCAAACATTCGTCGAACGAAATGGCCAAGTGAAATGGAAACTATTACCACTTCGAAATGCAACAACAACAACGACGATTGAAGCAACAATTGTTGGTTCGTCTGCAAGTACACGCGTTCGCTCTCATAGAGGCCGCATGCAAAACCCATTACCTCCCCCCTCCAATCCAACTCACTCCCTCACTCACGTACTTGACTAAACAACAATTCGAGCAGAAAATAAGAGTCTTGTTGTCGTCATACATCCAACATCAACAACACAGAAAACCGGCACAAAAAGAAAGAAGAAATTGTGTGTTTATTTGTTGGGGAAATGCAATAACAACTTTGACTGTAATACATAATAATAACAACGAATACTACAACAACAAGCAATGGTAGCTATTAACAACAAATTGTTTGAGTACATTACCATCATTTGCAGTTGGAGAGATAGAAAGAGCGAGAGTGTTTGTGTAATGAGAAAAAGAAATGTTCAATTGAGGGAGAAAAGAGTGCATTGATTTGTCTCCAACTATTATGAACGAACATTACATCAAAAGTGCATTGGAACATGTCCACATCTGATGTAATTTGTACGATTGGTTGCCCTATAATCCACTCCTAAATTTAGGTCTGTATGAAAGGATTGCTAAGACGGCGATCAAAACTGTGTCGAAAACGGGGAAAATTCCCCAAAATGCCGCATATAGCCTGGGGGTCAAATTCGAAATATATCCCAGGAATATTTGTGGATTTCAAAGGCGCATGGAATAACGTGCTCACAAGGTTGTCAGAGATCGGGTGCCGTGAGATGCTCTTTGGGCGTGTTATTTCCGAGATATGAAGGCTTGTGTCGTGGAAGCCAGTGCTTCGGTCGGGAGGGATGTGGCGTAAGGTCGTTCACAGTGTTCCATTTGTGATGGAATCTCATGTGCGTATGCGGACCGCTCGCTATCATCATTTAAGGAGAGAGTCGTTTTGAAGTGGAAAATCATGCTGAGCAAGCTACGCAGATAGTGCAGACCTGGAGTGCAGGTGGCATTTCATATTCTTCGTGAATAAAATAACTTATTTCCAGAATATTCTCATTATAGGTTCATCTGTTTACATGACTCTCCATATACATTTAACGGTACCTTTTTAAGAAATTTCGAATACATCCAACATGGTGGAGGGTATAAAAAATTCGACCGAGGACGGCGCTTTATTGCCACACAAAGATGTAATCGATTAACTATTGTCGTGATAATTGACGTGAAAAAGTATATAGCAAAAAAGCTCACGATGTAATTTCAGAGACTTCCAGTAGGGTAAACAAAAATTTACAATATTCGGTATGTTTAATTTTGGTGCACTAAGATACTTCAGTTGACTTTCTCTCAACATTTCTCTAACATTCTCACTTTCCCTGACACTCTCTTTCCACAACAAATATTTCCTCATTGGATTTTCGCGGGATTTGTTGTTTGATTTGTTTGGTCGCTCGGTTGGTTGTCTGGCTGGATGGTTGGTTGGTTCGTTTGTTGGTTGCTTTGGTAAATTATGTGTGATGTGTGACAACAAATTTGTTTGATAACAACAACAAAACAAAGAAAATAAAATAACACATTTCTTCCTTAAGGCCGAAAAGCATTTACCTTGCAGAAGGTGTTGTAATTAAAATTTAACAAAACAAATAGTAATTATTTCTATTAAAAATGGCTAGTGAAAAGGGTTCCGGTTCGGAAGAACCCTTGGTACCCGATGAATTTGATGATCAATTCTATAAGGATTTATTGAGTAAAATACTAGAGGTAAATTACGAAATGAAATATTAGATTGTACCATTGTAAATAATTCAATATTTGTTTAAGGCCACCAAGGCATTACGCCAAAAGGATACCCAAGATAATGCGGATAATGTACAACGCCTACTGATATGTAGCAATCGCTACAAATGCAATTGGTTTCTGGAACAAACAAAATGTCAAGATCTAGATGCTGAAGTGATACGACTAAATGGCCAGCTCGATGATGCACGAAAAATGTCGGAATTGGATCAAGAGACCATAGCTCAATTAAGAGAGGTTATTGGTAAGTGGTTGTGGTGTATTACAAAAACAAGTTGCATTTTGTAGTGGTGTGTTTGTGTTTTCTTTCTAGAAAGTGCCTGGCGCCAAAAGGATGCTGCCATATTACGCGAACAAACCGCCCAAGATGAGCTGACAAAACTCAAAGAAATTGTCGATGATCAGGCGGAGACAATAAAAAATCTCAGTGATAGCAGGGCTAATTTGAAACAGTAAGTAATGGATAGATTTTCCAGAAGTATGTAGATAAATTGAAATGGTTTTTTTGTAGTCGCCGAGATGACAACAAGGAAAAGGAAAATCTGAAAAGTGAAATTAAAGATCTCAACAAACGTTTGCAAATGCAGCGAAACTACACCACCGAATTGGAGGCATTAAATCACACCTTGGAGGAGAAAAATAAGAATTTAATAAAGGTTTTAGATGTAAGTAAATTCGGTAGAGAATAGAAACAATTATTTTAAGATTAAATGTATTTCTCCAAAGGAAACTTCTACTGAGGCTTTCAATAGCAAGAAACGCATTGATGCCCTTACCAAAGATCTGAATCAAATGAAAACCGATGAACTGAAATATACCGAACAAATTGCCATGTCCAAGCTACAACTGGAAAAATTAACCAAAATGAAAGTTCGTCAAAATCTCCAGATTTTATCACTGAAAACTAATTTGGAACATTTGAATACTCAACACAATGTGACGTGTAACAAATTGGCCAAAATCACTGTCGATCTGGAATATGCCATACAGGAGAGAGATAAGAATAAACGTGATTTGGCACAGAAGACAAATCTATTGAAGGTAAGACCGAACTCTAAAAATTGCGATAAAAATTAATGTACTATTAATGTAATTTGTTTTCCTGAAAACAGATACGAGAAGATGAGATAATCAAATGGAAGCAAGAGAATGCGAAGTTGGCGAAATTGCAAGACAACGCTTCACGCAAATACTGTACCTTGGAGGAGTCTCGTAAGGAAATTGAAGAAGAGAATCTAAGACTGAAGTAGGTATAGTTTTAAATAAAGTTCAGATCATATATCCAGAGAGAGGGAGAGATTTTCTTCAGATGTTATAAAAATTGCAGTTACATTAATTTTCCAGAAAAGTGCATATATCCCGAATCAGAAAAAAATGATGCCCGAGGGAAGGCTGCCGTCGTTGAGCCGTGCTTTTATTTTCCATGACAATCTCAAATATCTCGAATCGGCAAAGATCTAGAATATACCTAAATTGTCAACTGAAAGGCCTTTCCGAAGATGGCATGCTGGTAGAACTGGTCGAACCGTCTAGGAGTGGTGGTTTATAAAACAGGAAGGTTCCTAATTGTTTCCAGAAATTCTGGTAAAAACGGAAAGAGGATTTCAATTCAATTTCCATTGATGCTGATGCTCGCTGGCAGAATGGTTAGAAGTGTATTTTTGTAACTTTAGGCTTGTGACTATAAGGGTATATACATTTGAATACCGCAAAAGTGTGGCTTTTTAGACAATTTGGGGTCGATTTAGAAATATCCGTCCGTCTGTCTGTATGTCTGGCCGGCTGGTTCACACGATAACTCTCGAAGTGCGTAACTGATTTCGTCCAAACTTTGCACATCGTAATATTTCGTCCAAACTTAGTTCAAGTTCGAAGATGGAGAATATCGGTACACTCTTACTAGAACCTCCACAACAAAATGTGATTTGAACCAAATGTTGTACACCCTATTTCTTACCAAGCCTAGATCAAGTCCGAAGATGAGATCCATTGGTCCACTTCTTTTAGCACATTCCACACAAAGTGTCAACACTTTCAATATTTGTAAATCCAATATTATGCGAATGGAACTTTGAACACCTTATATCATTACCAAGTCTAGATGAAGTCCGTAGATGGGACCTATTGGTCCACTCGTTCTAGTACCCACTTCACAAATGATCAGCATTTTCAATATTTATTAAACCAGCCTGTAAGGCCTCTTGATTTAAAGGTGTGTACCCTAGAACTCTCTCTATAGCCTGAATATCTCTCTTTTCTCTGTCTGGTCGGAGGAATCCAGTCCATAAGTCTATGACAGTTTCGTCCATGGGGGGTCATGTCATGAGGATATACCTTGTTGGCGTTCTCAGGACGAAATTCTGGCAGGCCTGAATGTTCTTGTACCGCATATCACTTACATTTGCAAACCACATAGCTTACCACTGATCGGCTATTGACTTACAAAGGATCAGGGCAACTTGTTATCCTCCCCACCATTCAAACATGGACCTATATTCGAGATTTTGCAATGGGTTTTGTTGTCCTCCAAGAACACGTACTTCCAAAATACATTTACTTCGGTAAAGAACTGTGGATTCAACTCTCAAAATACCAAAAGCGGAAGGTACTGTTATATGGAAAATGTTCTGCGAAGAAGTTTTTTCTACGCTCTAAAACATAGATCGGAATTTTTCAGGCACTTCAGTTGAACTAAGAACCCTCAGTAAAATAAAAAATGTGATATCTGTATAGGGAGGCTATATCAAAACATGAACATATATATAAAATTGTTTATGGAATGCTATATTAAAGGCACTTCGGTTTGGAAATGAGCCTAGAACCATCGAAGTACCTAAAATTGGGCCCGAACTTTATATTGCGGCTATGTCGTAACCTTTACTGATAACCTTCCGTAAATATATTTTACAATCTCCATAATCGCAAAATCCCAATTACACACTCTCCGTTTAAAAAATGTGATTTAAGGGAACCCCACCCATTCTCGATTTTAATTTTTCAAGATTTTCAATGGGCTGGTAAATCAATACCAATGCTTGTTAAGGTTTGCATCTTTGCACATATATATTTGAAGATTTAAAAAAGAAGAAAAATAATTTACAAAAAAATTTTGTTATTGTTTTGTTGTTGTTTTTTGTAATTAAAGAAAAGTCCTTATTTTTGATGGCGGGCATGATAACTCCTCACTGGATCATCGGAATCCGAAAATTCCAACGGTGTTAGAAAGAGTACATGTCTGGCTCTCGTATGAACTAGGATTATTGACTTCGCTCTAAAATTAACAAAATGGCGGACCTTTGAAAAAATATTTTTGAAAAATCGCCGAATTTTGACCAAAAACCAAGTTAAAAAATAAGGAAGATCTTCACCGATTGGCTTTATCCTAGTTCATACGATAGCTATACACTCACAGAGAAACGTGTAAAAATTTGAAATCGATTGGGTTATTAGTTTTTGAGTTATCGTGCCCGCCATTCGCAAAAGAGAAAAACGCGTTTAAAGTTTGAGAAGCCCTTTAGCCGTCACTTGATGCTGACACAATAAATCGGTTATATCTTCAAGAGTTCTTGAGATTTTCACTTGAAATTTTGTAGAGACATTCTTGTATTAGTGTAGAATCGAATTAAATCAAAAAAAAAATTGACCCCGAGAATGGGGGTCCCCTTAAATCTTCAAAATATTTTCCATACCAAACATTCCAGTTGACAGCTATAGATAGAAGACCTTCTTTTTCATACCTTGTACAGTCCTTCAATATGTCTTCATAAATAGAGCACCATCCTCAGCTCTTTTATGCATAAAAGACCTTCAACACCTATTATGTAGCTGAAAAAAGCTTAAACAATTCGTCTTCAGCCCTGAATTGAAGAGCTTCTACAGATACAACCTAAGTATGTCTTAAGCAGATTGAATCCTAGCAATTCACACGTTTACCCTAATTACTTTTTTCATATGGGTGATTCTCAGTTACTCTCACACATCTATTTACAAAATTGTTGACAAACCTGATCGATAGCTGCAAAAAAATTAAACTTTAGTTTTTGATTTGATTTTTGTGCTTTCTATTTCAGAACCCAATTCAATACACAAGATAAAGAATTCGAAGCCCTGCGACGACTCGTACAACAATTCGAAAGAAATAACAACAACCTGACTAAGGAAAGAGATGCTCTCAAAAGGGATTTGTTGGCGGAACATAAAACAGCTGAGGAGTCTCAACAAACTGTACAAGAAACTCAACATGAAATCAGAGCCCTCAAGGACTCGCTGCTGTTGCAAGAGCGGAAAAATAAAAAACTCAACGAAGAAATTATACTCCTGAATAATGAAAAGTCCAAGAAGACAGATGAAATTCAGAGTCTGCTGGATAAAATGGATAGTTTGCAAAGTAAGTATCCAAACACAATTAAATCAAAATTATATAATACATTTTTAGTTTTCATTCATTTTTTGCTTAGATAAAATCCACCTCAAAGAATCCTATGAACTTGAATTGAAACGCACGGTCAGTGATGCTGAGACTCAATATTCTAAAATGAAAACTCAATATGATATGTTGGTCAATGAAAACAATTCAAATTTGCGTACGATACAAAATCTGAATGAGGAGAAATCCAAACTTCGCACGAATATTGAAAATCTACAAAACACCATTGAAACGTTGAAGGGTAATGTGGCCTATCGTGATGGTGAGATAGGCAAATTGCAATTACAAATCGATAAAATGGAAAAGGAGCGACGTATGCTGAAAAATGAATTACGTACGTCGCAGCTAAATCATCAACACACCCGAGCCGAACTGTACGAAAAGAAAAAAGAAAATGATAAATTTCTTAAATCACAACAGGAAGAAGTTAAGAAAATGACCCGCCTCCAAAGGGAGTTGGACAATTTAATCGATGAAAAGAATTCTGTGTGTGCTGCTCTAACCCGCAAGGAGGAACAGTTTAACGATCTGAAAACCGAGTTGGAAAATCTTCAACGAAGTCATGATATATTGCAAACGGAATTCTCAAAAAATTGTGATGATATGAAATTGATGAGGGTGGAAATTAAGAATTTACTTACCGAACGTAATGTGCTGCGTAAGGACCGGGAGAGTGCAGCCAACTTGAGGCATGAACTGTTGCAAATGCATCGTATCCTCAATCAGCAGCGTGTAAAGGCGCGAGCTCTGCAGGAGGAAATGATGACACCCATGAATGTTCATCGTTGGCGTAATTTGAAGGGTAAAGATCCGCACAAGTGTGATTTGATACAGAAGATACAATTTCTGAGAAGGTCAGTTGAACAGAAAAAAATAATTGGAAATTATTTTTTTTTTTTTTTGGAATTGGTAATATGTCATTTGAAAAATATTGGGTCACATTTTCACAATACCAAACATGAACTTGTTTGCAAAAAATCTTCCTCACCCTTCGGCTATAACCCATCTTCAACTTTATGCATACATTGTTAAAATATTTGGTTATGCGAAGTTAAGTTCAAATCGAATTGACAGTTCGCATAATATTATAAATCAAGATAAAAAGTGTCTGTCGGTTTGACGATCGACTTGCGGAGGTCTTCGGAATTGCACAAAGGTTTTATTATTCGCTTTATAAAGTTATATATTATTATCAAAGATGTTTCGGATTTAATGTGGATCAAATCGGTTACTTAATTCGCTTCAAACTAAATTTATAAATATTGACCTTTTGTGGGGGAGGTACCAGAGGCAGTAGGATAATGGGTCCCATCTTCGGACCTGATAAAGGCTTAGTAAAGATAATTGTTTGTGCAAAGTTCAAATCGGATGTCCCTTTTGCCTGGTATAGGATTTACAAATTTTACACGTTTTGGGGGTGATACCACAAGTAGGGGACCAATGGGTCCCAACTTCGGACCTGTTCTAGGCTTGGTAAAGATAATAAGTTGTGCAAAGTTTGGTTAAAATCCGATATTCCATTTGCCTGATATTGGTTTTATAAATATTGAAAAATTTGACCAATTTGACCATTGGTGGAGGTGGACTTGATGTAGGCTTGGTGAAAATAATATGTTGTTCAAAGTTTAGTTCAAATCGGACATTCCATTCGCCTGATATTGATTTTGCAAATATTGGAAATGTTAACCGTTTGTGGGGGTGGTACCAGAAGGAGTGGGCCAATGGGTCCCATCTTCGAACTTAATCTAGGCTTGGTAAAGATAATAGGTTGTGGTTGGTTCAAATAGGATATTTCTTTCACATGCTATTATAAAATTAAATTTCAGCAAAATTTTGACCATTTTGTGGGGGAGGTACCAGATTGAGTGGACTGATATTCCCCATTTTCGAACTTGAAGAAATATTATGATGTTTAAAGTTTGGATTAAATCTGTTATTCCCTTCAAAAGTTATCATGCGCACCAACCAGTTATACAAACGGATGGACATCGTTTCCACGACAGAGGGGTCTACGATCCGAAACTACACCGAGTCTTACTTGGCCAACGTGTGCCGATTGTGTAAAAGCAATAGAGCTGCTACAACAACGACGGATGGACATTTGTAATTCTGATCCAAATTGTGTGAACTGGATTTGGCTCAAAGAATTATGGGGTCTAAAACCAATGTTTGATGAGGCACATTTTGGACGTCATTAGCCATTAGACTAATTCAGACACATATCTGTGAAAAATATAAACCGAAAGGGAAAGTTGTTGACAGGTGTGATATTCGAGATCGATTCGGGAGAAAGAACATAGACAGCTCCGAAATGCCTCTTCATTAATACAACAAAACTCTTGCATAAGGAATGGGAAATTCTACATCCTGAATAACTATATAAATCGCCATTCGAATTGATTTGTTGGGGATAGGAGCGATCAAGAAAGGTTGGTGTAAAAGGAGTTCACTCAGGAAAGGCAAAGTTATATCAAGAAATCTGAACTGTTTCCAAAATGTTTTTCAATTAAAAACTGTTAGCAAATCGACCATGGTTTGATTTGGTCCAATTGAAGTATTTTTGAGAGTTTATTACCAGTTATTTCTTGATTTTCTTAAAATTCTCCATTTTGCAGACAACTTCTACACTACAATGTAACAAATTTGGAACAAGAACGAGCCTTAAAAGAATCCCAACGACTATATAGTACCTTAAAAGAATTCATTGTCAAGCTGCCAAGTATTAAAATCAAGGAAGAATTAAATGAAGTTAAGGTACGTATGATTTACACCATTCGCTTCTATTATTTAAAAATTTGTTTTCCCACTAGTCTGCCCTAACACTCAAAACCCGAAAATTAAAAGCATTGAAAGCAGAAATATCCGTTAAAAGTATTGAAGAGAAATCCCATATTGTAGAATTGGAGGAATTGAAAAACGATTTGACAAAGGTGAAAAATCAATTGCTAAACGAAAGAAAAACCAAAGAGAAGCTACTGCAGGAAAGGCAAACAATAATGCAAATGCAATGTATGTCCGCACCAGCGCATCTACAGACACAGTTTACACCCTCGCTGAAACATCCAAATGGTATTTAAGAGTAAATTAAGCATTCAATCCAATTTAAAGGTATTTGATATTAATTTACAAAATATATATTTAAGATATTAAAAGCTATTCCAATTTCTCATTCGATTTATTTGAATCGGTATTTTGCCATGATGGTTCTGTGGTTGTAAAAACGCAATCAACATAATTCTCTTGACTCGAATAGTCGGTGGTGGGTTCCAGTAAACTTGACAGGGAATTGAGGGTATCCTCTGTGGCACACATCTGTACCTTGGTCATTTTTAAAGTTGTCTTAAATTCATCGATAATACATTCACGGGCCTTCAATTCAATTGCATCGATAGCCAATTCAGCGCTGAGTGCTTTTAATTTCTTCAATTGTTTTTTGTTAATACGCTGTTCATGAAAGAAAAAAGAAGATATATTAAATGTATTGTATACTAACATTGTATTCAATTTGTTTAAAATTGGAGAAAAAATACTTACTTGAGTTTCAACAAGCTTCTGTTTTACATTTGTTGTAGGCAAATTTTCCAAAATTCGCTTTAGTGTTTGACTTATTTTCTGCGATTCTTGTAATTGATTTTGTAGATTTAACTTTTCAGTTTCTTGTTTTAAAAGACGCCTGGAAATAAAAAAAAAAATTGTGTAATTAAATAAGTGTGTGACAACCTTATAAGGTGTATATATTTTGATCGGCGTCGAATTTTTAAATAATCTCGAGCCTAAAAGTGTGATTGCAATATGTAACACAGTTCTTTGTCATTTTACACCGAGTTTAGTCCAATTATAAAGATTTGTATACCTTCAGAC
>NW_026878728.1:0-24895 GCF_032173495.1 Musca vetustissima | reverse complement strand
CGTTTTCGCACAGTGGGTCCCGACTTTTTACTATGCATTTTTTCTTAAATATTTTACTAAAAGGACCGTATATGGATATTTCTAATATATTTAGGGCTATACCCAACACATTTTCTGAAAGTCCTTTTAATGTCCTTTCCAACGGTATGTGGAAAGGTGACTCACTCTCACCCGTTTTCGCACAGTGGGTCCCGACTTTTTACTATGCAGTTTTTCTTAAATATTTTACTAAAAGGACCGTATATGGATATTTCTAATATATTTAGGGCTATACCCAATACATTTTCTGAAAGTCCTTTTAATGTTCTTTCCAACGGAAATGTGACTCACTCTAACCCGTTTTCGCACAGTGGGTCCCAATATCTTACTATACATTTTTTGTTATATATTTTACTAAAAGGACCGTATATGGATGTTTTTAATATATTTAGGGCCATACCCGATACATATTCTGAAAGTCCTTTCCAACGGTGTATTGAAATGTGACTCACTCTCACCTGTTTTCGCACAGTGGGTACCGACTTTTTCCTTTATATAAAAAGTAATTTAAGACATCAAATTCAAAAAGTTTTTATTATAATAACGATATTACAAACGTAAAAAAATAATGTATCACACAACAAACATATAATACATAACGTATATATATACATTTTTGTTATATGTACAATTTTAAACTTATAATAAAATATAAAACACATGCAATAATATATAATAAAACATAAAACATTACCAAAACAAAAAGTTATTTAAAGTACATTAGTTACATACATATATGAAAACAAGTTAAATAAAAATACATAAAAAGCATAAATGAATGCATACAAATGAATATGATATGAAGCGCAATGTTAAAGCATTCCGTGGATTATGATTTCTTCCCCATATTTATTCCACCACCATTAAGTTTTCCTGTAATTGTAATTAGTAGAATATTAAAATTAGAAAATGATATATAAATAATAAAAATTAAGAAGCATTCCATCTTCCAGAGAATATTTTTTATGTACAGAAAACTCTTCAGTGTCCTTTATGTATCGACTTTACCATGAGAAGCTTCACAGCTTTTCCATGTATAAAAGACATCCAGTGGGAAGAAGACTTTCCATGGGTATTCTATGGGTGGAAGACATCTAGACACCATTAGAATGCCTTGTAAATTCTGCACATAGAAAACCTTCTGAAGTTCTTCTCAAGAAGTCGACGGTACTTAGATATGCTACGTCTGTTCTGTTGAAAGTATCTTGAACGCATACAGACAAAATTAGGAGCATTTATTAAACTTGGTTAAAATCGGTATATACATTTTTATTGTAGGCAACAATGATACCCATATGTCGGACCGTCCTATTTTGGTCTTTGGTACATTAATAACATTAGTAGACCTTCATAAAGATATTTTATCTAAAGAAGGACCCATGAGAAATTTTCTGAAAAAGGCAGAAAGCGTCTGAAGATTTTTCATCCGTAAAAGACCTCCCATATGTCCACTTCTTTCGGAAGTCCTTATTTCTGGCTTCTTCAGACAACATTCCTATGGGCAAAGCTGCACATTTGATTATATCAGCTCCACTCAATAATATTTTGTATATGCTTGAAGGCAAATAGAACCAAGGATATAATTCCACGAAAAGAATAAATGTTTCCTCAGTAAGTTCTTTAAATGACTCCGCGATAAAACCGTGTATATATGGATTTTACACCAATGATATTTTTCAGGGTTCATAAATTAGACCCTTTACCTACGGTATTTGAGAAGGCTCTTACAACCGATTTCGTTGTAATTTCAACTTTTATTTAGAAAGACATTTGGAATAAATGTATATTCAGTGCATGAGTTTAAAATCACTGTTTCGAGCAGCTTACTTACATACCCTCATTTTCATACTCACACCCATTTCTCTGGAACCTTAGGACGGACATTTTGAACTTGTTTTTTTCTTATCTGCTATGCTGTGATCTATTCCAAGTCATATTTGATCAATTATATCAACAAAATTCACAAATTTTTAATTTTATTTGAACAATACCTTAAAAAAGCTTCTTACACCAAATTGCATTTTTTCAAAAAATTGCCATAAATCCGAGAGTTGCAGGAAGTCGCAGGAAAAAATTCAGTATGACTTTCTAGACAGACACAAAAAAAATAAAAAAAAAATCAACGCTGAACTCGTCTGCACTTCATACGAAACCCCTATTTTAATTGAAGGAATTTAAAAAAAAGGACCTTACATATATTTAGCCCGAAACACCTAAATTAAAATAACGTATGGGTTATATAACTATTCCATTTAATTAACGTATGGGTTATATAACTATTCCATTTCATTAAATACCAATACTATATATCAAAAATCGACAAAATTCTATAATAATATATTCACAGAATGCACACGACCATCTCAATTTTATAGCCAAAAAATACCATTTTTAGTTCATTTTTTTTATTTTCTGCGCGCTAGATTGGAAATCTCAAGAACTCTTGAAGATATAGCCGATTTATTGTGTCAGAATCAAGTGACGGCTAAATGGATTCTCAAACTTTAAACGCGTTTTTCTCTTTTGTGAATGGCGGGCACGATAACTCAAAAATCCAATCGATTCCAAATTTTTACACGTTTCTCTGTGAGCTATCGTATGGACTAGGATAGAACCAATCGGGGAAGATCTTCCTTATTTTTTAACTTTGTTTTTGGTAAAAAATCGGCGATTTTCCAAAAATATTTTTTCAAAAGTCCGCCATTTTGTTAATTTTAGAGCGAAGTCAATAATCCTAGTTCATACGAGCGCCAGACATCTACTCTTTCTAACACCGTTGGAATTTTCGGATTCCGATGTCCCAGCGAGGAGTTATCATGCCCGCCATCAAAATATGATAAGTCCTATAATTTGTCCAGGAAACGGTAATATGCATAGAATCACTTTCTGAGTTGATTTATGCATGTTCGTCTGTCCATGTCCAGGTCGCATTTATAATCCGATTTAGATGAAATTTGGCACTGCTCACTTATTTGGCCAAAAGACGAACCCTATTGAAATTGGAGAAAATCGGTTCAGATTTAGATTTAAGCTCTATATATATTTTCCGATTTTACCTAAATGGTGCACTAAACACTCAATATTTGTCCAATTAAAACAAAATTTTGTACAGCTTATTCAATTAGGTCTATATTGATGTATTGGTGTATATGATGTATTTGTGGAAATCGGTTCAGATTTAGATATAGCATCCATATATAGTTTCGACCGATTTTTGGTAAATGCTCCACCAAACTCCCAATATTTGTCCGATTGAGAAGTTTCGCACGATACCATTTTAATGGTCCTCTAAAGATTATATGTGTTTTCTATCTACAGGATATTGTATATATTTGTATGACTTGTATCTAAAGTGGTGAAGGGTATTATATAGTCGGCCCGTCCTACTTTGAGCTTCCCTTACTGGTTTTCTATCCGTTGATGTTCTGTATTTCATCTGTAGAAAATCTCAATCGAAGTCTGCAGGCCGTAAAAGACTTTCTTTCGGAATTTGTCCACAACACCCTAACAACCATTTTATGCTGCGTATCAAATTAACATACACACGCTGAAGAGAGACACTCACACAAACACTTGCACACTCCTTTCAATTTACATTTTCAATTGAAGCCACCATCGTTGTGTTTGGTATCGTTGTTAGGTTATTGGCAAACGAACTGGCAATCAATAAATGTGCAAAGCAATTATATTATTGCAAACTGATGTTGTCGTTGTTGTTGTTGTTCTTGTTATCATTGTTGTTGTCTATATTGTTTGATTTAATAAAAATTTATTTACCTATTGTTGACATTTCCATTGACAGTTTTGTGTACTAATTGAGATCATATATCTTGTTGCTACAATTTGTTAGAGATGTAAATCTTGTTCAGAAGAGGGAAGTGTGGAGGGGTATCAAACAGATTTTTATGGTTAAAACTAAAACAAAAATTGGGGATATGAGGAGGCCCTTTGAACAAATATTTCGTTTGATTTGGGAAGAAATTAGTTTTGTGAAATATGTTTCTATTTGTAGTGGTTACCGTCCAAGTATCTAACATTTCTCTTGTTTACTTTAATTTTCAATATCATTACGATAATATTTGTATTTGTACCTTCGAATTCCTATTGACATTTTCCTTAAGTAATAGGCAAATATATTGAGGTATAAACCCTTCACAAATGTTAACACCATCCGGGCATGGTACGACATTACACCCGAAATGTAAATAATCCAAGCCATTGAAATCATTAAATCCTACAAATTGAATTGAGGGCACTTCGATGTTTGAAGGGAAGGAGAGGAGTAAAACTTATCGTGTGCAATATTTGTAAAGTTATTCATGTGTAACATAGCCATGCCTAAGATATGGTTATTTGACTTTATGGCATGTATAGTTGTCCCATTTGCAATAATAGCTGATCTGGCAGTCATTATCAATTGTTCTCCACAGATATTAACGGCGGGCGGGCGGGTAGGCGGGCTGACAATCATCATATTGCAAATTCACTTAATATTAATGAAGCATTAAATAAACGTTCCTATTTCAATTAAACAAATGTCATCGCAGTGGCTTGCAGATATCTTTTGCATATTCAATTTCCGGCATATCATTTAATTGAAACGTTAAATGTCGAACAGCGTTTTCAATTCAATTTTGATTGACAATTAATTTTGCAAATGGCAAACAATGTGACAATAACAATAGAATTTTACAGATGTTTTGTTGTTGTAATTGTGAGAGGTAATTTAGTTAATGTTCAATGATGTACTTACGTTACAGTTTTTTGTGATCAAAGAAAAGTCCTTATTTTTGATGGCGGGCATGATAACTCCTCACTGGAACATCGGAATCCGAAAATTCCAACGGTGTTAGAAAGAGTACATGTCTGGCTCTCGTATGAACTAGGATTATTGACTTCGCTCTAAAATTAACAAAATGGCGGAACTTTGAAAAAATATTTTTGGAAAATCGCCGATTTTTTACCAAAAACCAAGTTAAAAAATAAGGAAGATCTTCACCGATTGGCTTTATCCTAGTTCATACGATAGCTATACACTCACAGAGAAACGTGTAATAATTTGAAATCGATTGGGTTATTAGTTTTTGAGTTATCGTGCCCGCCATTCGCAAAAAAATGTTTAGAGAAAAACGCGTTTAAAGTTTGAGAAGCCCTTCAGCCGTCACTTGATGCTGACACAATAAATCGGCTATATCTTCAAGAGTTCTTGAGATTTTTACTTGAAATTTTGCAGGGACATTCTTGAATTAGTGTAGATTGGAATTAAGTCAACAAAAATTTTGACCCCGAGAATGGGGTGGGGTCCCCTTAAGGGCTTATGTGTCTATAGAAGGCGCTAATAATATTCCTTAAAAATGTCATGAAAGATCTCCAAGCCTATGATAGCCCTTGGAAAGATATATTTTAAACCAGTAACGAAAGTAGTAAAGTCGGACGGGGCCGACTATATGATACCCTTCACCACTTTGGGTATATTCAACAGATGAATCCTAACAGACGTCGCATTTTTGAAGGACCATTACCATGGAAATGGATCCATAAACATGTCATTCTGCAACATATACTAAATTTTCCTTTGGTCAGATATAGAGTTGCTCTTACAATGGGACAAAATTATGTAAATCAAAGCAAATATCAATCCAGGTGTGCGATTGGATAAACATGAATATATATATAAAAGCTATATCGAAATCTAAACCGATTTCATCGAAACTTGTCACAGGTTAAACTATACTAATTTCAGTATGTTTTGTGCATATCGGGCACATTTTGAGTTCTTGGTGTATCATGCATTTAAAATCGGGAGCAAAAACATTCGCTCGCTATGTTATATTAACTTCAGTACGTTGTGCAAAATAATATTTTAACTAACCTAACTTTGGGTCTTTGGTGAAAAATTTACTTAAAATCGGACGAAACTATACATGGGGGCTATATCTAAATCTGAACTGATTCTTACAATACTTTGCACACGGTACGCTATACTAAATTCAGTACATTGTAAAAAATTTTGTAGCAAACGGCCTAACATGATCTAAATCTAAACCGATTTCAAATAAACTTTTCATACGTTATGTTATAGTAACTGTAGTACCTAGTGCAAAATTTTGTTCCGATTGGACCCACCTTGGATTGTACTAACTTCAGTACGTTGTGCAAAATTGTGTCAATTTTATGTAAAGTCGGACGAAAATATATATGTAGAAGCTATATCAAAATCTGAACCGATTTTAATGAGACTTGCCAGAGATTAACTTATTTTAACTACAGTTCATTGTACAAAATTGTGTGGCAATCGGACAAACTTTGGGGTTTTAGTGCACAATTTACATAAAAACGGCAGAAAAAGTATATAAATCTGGACCGATTTTCAGGAAACTTAACACACATCATTCTAGACCTAATTCTGTACACTATACTAAATTTCGTGCAAATCGAAATATATTTAGCGACTTTGGTACATCATTTACATTAAATCGGACGAAAATATATATGGGAGCTATATCTAAATCTGAACCGATTTTCACGAACTTTAACACACATCGTTTTAGACTTAATTCGGTACGCTATGCTAAATTGCGTGCAAATCTATTGACATATAGAGACTTTGGTGCACCATTTACATTAGATCGGATGAAAATATATATGGGAGCTATATCTAAATCTGGACCGATTTTTCCCAATTTCATAAGGATCCGACCTTGGGCCAAATAAGTGACCTATGTTAAATTTCATCCAATTCGGATCATAAATGCGACCTGTACAATTTAACATGGACAGACAGACGGACAGACATAAATCGAGCTAAAAACATAAAATACAAATACATAATACGCTGTACCACAGTGTGGTGAAGGGTATAAACATGTACGCTTCTGATAGATGGAGAAAAAATATATATTTAAAAAATCCTTAAAAAAATATATTTAAAAAATCCACGCCTATAATAGTCCTTAAAAAAATATATTTAAAAAATCCACGCCTAGAATAGTCCTTAAAAATATATATTTAAAAAATCCACGCCTATAATAGTCCTTAAAAAATATATTTAAAAAATCCACGCCTATAATAGTCCTTAAAAAAATATATTTAAAAAATCCACGCCTATAATAGTCTTTAAAAAATATTTTTAAAAAATCCACGTCTATAATAGTCCTTAAAAAATATGTTTAAAAATCCACGCCTATAATAGTCCTTAAAAAAATATATTTAAAAAATCCACGCCTATAATAGACCTTAAAAAATATATTTAAAAAATCCACGCCTATAATAGTCCTTAAAAATACCCTCAGCCATATGGCTAATGAGGGTGTATACACTTTGACATGGTGAAAATGTGTCTCATCGAAATATTGGTTCTAGACCCCATGTTTCTTTGGACCAAATTTGTTTCAGAAATGTTTGATTTCATCCTAACTTTGCCCATTTTATTATTTCTTCCAAACTTAGTTCAAGTTCGTAGATGGGGAATATCGGTCCACTCCATCTGGTACCTCCCACAGAGAGGTTAGGCCTAAATGAGTGTTATAATTCATATATAGTTCATTATCGAACCGTACGTTCTAGGTTTTTATCTCGATATCCTCCGCAGGTGAAATGATTGCAACAGAGTCTTAGAACCAAACGCAAATTAGTTATCTAATCTTAATTTTAATATAAAATATCTCCACCCTATCTCAATTCCTTCAGAATATAGCGTGATACAACAGACGGACATGGCTAGATCGACTTAGAAGTCTACCCTAATAAAGAATATATATACTTTATAGGGTCGGAAAGGAATATTTCCATGAGTTACAAACGGAATGACAAAATTCATATACCCTCCATACTATGGTGGAAGGTATAAAAAAGGGGGTTATATGGGGACTACCCCAAAAAGGGGCGAATATTAATAATTTTTGGTGGGGAGATTTGTTACCATATACGACTACAAAATACCAAATTGCAACGCATTCAAGAGAAAAACGCGCTCAAGAACCCCAAAATACCGAAAATGGGGGTACGCTTATATGGGGGCTATCCAAAAAAGGTGGACCTATATTCATATTTTTTTGTGGAGATATTTGGAACCTATAAGAACTCAAAATGCTAAATTACAGCCAATTCGATGGAAAAATACGATCAAAACGCCCAAAATACTGAAAATTAGGAGGTACCGTTATATGGGGGCTACCAGAAAAAGTGGACCTATATTTACAATTTTCTGTGTAGACATTTAGTACCCAATAAGAACCCAATGTACCAAATTTCAGTGAATTCGGTAGAAAAACTCGCTCAAGAACCACAAAAAAACGAAAATTTGGGGGGTACCCTTATATCGGAGCTATGCCTAAACGTGGACCGATATATCCCATCTTCGAATTTTACCCTGATCAAGAATATATACACTTTATAGGTTCAGAAATTAATAATTCGATGAGTTACAAACGGAATGACAAAATTAATATACCCTCCATACTATGGTGGAGGGTATAAAACTCCTCGCCTATAATAGTCCTTGAAATCCTTAATTGAATATTGAGTTTTCCATTGGTTTCTGCAAAATCCCTACAATTTAACTTCAATTTTAATCCCGTTTGCCCTTAAGACGATTTTATGGAAATTTTCATGCGTACATTTTGCTGTTCGTTCTTAAGTATCTGTTTGCCATTTTGCTCAATGACTTACCACATACCTGGTACTGGTGCTACACTCATTGCAATATTCCAGCTTTTAATTCCTCTTCATGCTGCAGAGTTCACAGTTGTAACTTTGTATGCCACGTAACTACACAAAGAAGTCATCGTGCAAGTGCATGCCAGGTAAACGCACCACTTATGCTTTCGAGTATGATTAAGTGCAGATTACTTGACATTTGACACTTGAGGCATACTTTTACCCGCCGTTTGCTCACTAGCACGAGAACCGAAGAACGGCAACATTGTTGTCAATGTTGGTAAAGTTATTATGAACAATAGGGAGGAGGAAAGTAATTGTTAAATGGGTTGTAAATTGGGATTTCTTACAGAATGGATGATATTTTTTTTTAATTGGTTTAAAGTTGAGTCCACGGGGTTTTTATAAAAACTCAATTGAGTATTCGTTTTATAGACTTCAAATAATAGAATGAATTTCAAAGGTAAATACTAGGATTTTTAATGGAATATATACAATGGATCCGCCAACTCCTTCTATTCTATTTTCTTTCTATATTGTGAACACCCCTAATATATTTAAAGTGAACACCCCTAATATGTTTATACGACCATTACCACAATGTCGTCTGCGTGATATGTTCGTTGGATGTCATTAGGTCTCGATAAGATGTTGTAAACATGACAAACTTACTGAGCTTTAAATGGTTTTGTGTGCAGTAAAACCAATCAACAGAATTACAGCATAAAAATTAAACAGAACCCTCTTACACACACAACCCCCTCCCAGACATATAAGGGAATATATATATGTAGAGTCTTAGGGAAAACAAATGAATTCCAATATCGAAGATATTTCCACTTCCCTTTTCTTCGCAAATTAATTGCAATTGTGTTATTGCTTTCTTTTCTGGTCTGGTCAATCCGCATGATATCTTTCATGGTGGCTTGGACAATTTATACACAGTAGTAGTCCGTCCAGTCAATAAGTCTGTCTCTCAGTCAGGCATTTTATTACCGGACAACAACGAAACATGGGGGATCAACAATTGCTTAGTTGGATTCATGAACAGAGAACCAAAGTAATTGATTAAAATCAATCAAATAAATATTGGGGGAATAATAAATAAACTGCACAAAAAAAAAAAACAGAATGACCATTCACAATGGAGTAGGGGGATATGTGTGGAGAAATGTTTTTCTGACTTACAAAGGCGATTACAAGATTTTGTTTTTTAATGGCCATTCGATATGATATCAGAGCAAAACACGACTTTTTATTACTTGCCATGTAGATGATGAAAAAAAAACATTTGTCGTGCGGGGGCTGATTTATTGTCATGGAGAGGATTAATAGTTTACCAACCTACCCCTTATTCACTGGCGCAAGCTGACTGGCGTTTACAGTGAATTTATTACAACATTTAAATTAAATGTTTCAAATCATTTTCATATTTATGGCATTCATACATTTATGGCTATATCTTGTTCACGATTAAATTGTAAACGGTTGTAAAGAATGGAAATATTTAAATATGAACATTAATTCGCCTGTTCATAGACATTTCTGCATAAATTACAAAAAATGTATTGTATTGTACATTTAATTAATTGTTTATTACAAACAATTAATTTTAATAATAGGAATGTGTTTACAAGTCTCTTTAACAACATACAATTTGAATTTATTAAACAAGTTTTATAAGTGTAAGGAAGTATATAACAGTGGGGAGAGTTCTGAAAAATACTTTGATCATAAGCATGAATTTTTTAAATATTTTTAAAAGGCGAGGATTTTTAATATAGAATTTTTCATAGACCAGCCCTGGCGTGGATTTTTAAAATATACCTTTTCAAGGACCAGCACAGACGTGGATTTTTATACCCTTAGTTATGGCTAATGAGGGTATATACACCTTGATACGGTGGAAATGTGCGTCATCGAATATTTCATTGGACTAAATCCGTTTCAGAACATTTGGAGTCGATTTACGCATGCCCGTCTGTCTGTCTGGCTGGTTGGTGCGCACAATAACTCTCGAAGGGAATAATCGATTTCATCCAAACTTTGTACATCTTAATATTTCTTCCAAACTTAGTTCAAGTTCGAAAATAAGGAATATCGGTTCACTCCTTCTGATGGATCACAACATGGTTCAAATTGTGCTAAAAATTAATTTTATAATAACATGCAAACGCACTATACGATTTTAACGAAACTCCTTCTAGTACCTCCTCCACAGAGGGTAAACATTTTCAATATTTATAAATCCATTATCAGGCTAATGGAATGTCTGATTTGAACCAAACTTTGCACAACCTATTACCTTTACCAAGCCTAGATCATGTACGAAGGTGGGACCCATTGGTCCACTTCTTCTGCTACCTCCCCCACAAAGAGCAACATTTTTAATATTTATGAATCGGAATGGAATGTCCGATTTGAACCAAATTTTGCACAACATATTATCTTCACCAAGCCCAGATCAAGTTTGAAGATGGGACCCATTGGTCCACTTCTTCTCATACCTCCCTATGAAATGATCAAAATTTTCAATATTTATAAATCCAGGCAATTGGTATGTCCGATTCGAACCTAACCCATTGGTCCACTCCTTTTGGTATCTCCCACACAAATAGTCAACATCCCCAGCAAACCATAGGGTGCGGGTATATATCTGTCGGCAACACCGACTGACACTTTTTTACTTGTTAAAATATAACTTTCCAAGGATCAGGACCGGCGTGGATTTTTAAAATATAATTTTTCAAGGATCTCCACAGAAGTGGATTTGTTAGATATGGTTTTCTTTCAGTTTATCAAGGACCACCACATGCGTGGATTTTTTAAATATAATTTTTCAAGGACCAGCACAACATGAATTAAGTCTCGAATGGTGTTGCTAAGCTTCGTGAAAAGATCCATATCTAGGCCGATTGACACAACGTACTGAAGTAATACAAATTAATCTCTGACAAGTTTCCCTGAAATCGGTTCAGATATAGATATATAACAACCAGTAAGGAAAGTAGTAAAGTCGGACGGGGCCGAGTATATGATACCCTTCACCACTATGAGTATATTAAACAGGACTATTAACATGAAATCGGATGGAATACAATATGTGATATTTATCTAAATGTGAATCTACCTAGATCTATCCATAAAGTTTGTAAATCGACTTCAAACAAATATAAATAGGTCATCCGTTGGGCTATGTATGTACTTCTAGAAAACGCAACTACGTAATTCTATGCTCAATTTTGTACGTTGTGCAAAATTTTATGTCAATCTGACTAACATGAGGAGTTTGATGCCCAATTTACTTGAAATCGGGCGAAAATATATGTGGAAGCTCTATCCAAATATTAAGCGATTTCAAACAAACTTGTCACAGGTTAGGTTATACTAATTTTAGAACGATGTGTTCCTATTGGTTCCTTGGTGCGTCAATTACTTAAAATCAATCTATAATAAAAGGGAGCTATATCTAAATCTGGACCGATTTTCACGAAACAAGGCAGACATCACTCTAGGCTCAATTCAGTACGTTATGCCAAATTTCGTGCAAATCGAAGGATATATAGGGACTTTGGTGCACCATTTACATGAAATCGGACGAAAGTATATATGGGAGCTATATCTAAATCTAGACCGATTTTCTCGAAACTTGTCAGACATTACTCTAGGCATAATTCAGTACGTTATGCCAAATTTCGTGCAAATAAAAATATATATAGGGACTTTGGTGCACCATTTACATGAAATCGGACGAAACTATATATGGGAGCTATATCTAAATCTGGACCGATTTTCTCGAAATTTGATAGACCTTACTCTAGGCTTAATTCAGTACGTTATGTCAAATTTCGTGCAAATCAAAAGATATATAGGGACTTTGGTGCACCATTTACCTAAAATCGGACGAAACTATATATGGTTGCTATATCTAAATCTCAACCGGTTGCCACGAAACTTATCACATATCATTCTAGACCTAATTCAGTAGTATAGTATATAGGGACCGTTTACATTAAATCGGTTAAATATATATATGGGAGCTATATCTAAATCTGAACCGATTTTTCCCAATTTCAATAGGGTTCCTTGGGTCCTTGGGCCGAATAAGTGACCTATGCCAAATTTCATCCAATTCGGATCATAAATGCGAATTGTATTTTGTTTACAATTTAACACGGATAGACAGACGGACGGACATACATAAATCGACTTAGAAAGTGATTCTTTGCATATTCTCAAAAGGAACCATGTGTCTATCTCGTTTCCTTTTGCCTGTTACAAACATATGCACAAAGACATAATACCCTGTACCACAGTGTGGTGAAGGCTATAAAAACGCGACGTCTGTTAGGATACATACGTAGAATATACCCAAAGTGGTATCATATAGTCGGCCTAGTCCGACCTTACTGTTTAAATATACTTTTCAGGATCTGTTATAAGAATAGATTTTTCAAATATATCTGTAGATTGTTTAATATCTTTTCGAATGCCTATTGGATTTTTATACCCTACACAACTATGTTGTCAGGGTATTATAGCTTTGTGCAGCCCCAAGAGTTTGTAACGCCGCGAAATATTGTTCCTAGACCCACCGTCCGTCTGTCCATTATAATTTTTAAACACCAATCTTCACAAAATTTTGCATGTAAGTTGGGTTCTGGCCAATGAAGACCCCTATTGTTTTTGGAAAAGGTCGGTTATTATTTAGGGAATGAAATGGACCAATAACTTTATTTTTGTCGGGTTTTCTGGTCGCTCTAGAGGCCGAAATTATAGCCCAAACATCGTGGAGAAGGGGATGGAGCAAAATAATAAACATGTCTGTTTCGATAAAGATCGGTCAATATTTAGCGGGTCAAATGGACCCAGACTTTTGTGTGAAAAATGATAAAATTAGTATTCTATGGCGTATATATTTACTGCTGAAGGACATAGAGCCGACCATCACAGAAGGAGAAAAGCCGACCATCACAGCACAACCCACGGTGAAGGGGATATGGACAAGTAGTTAGAAGGGCTATACTGAGTATTAGCAATATTCGGAAAATATGTTCGTCTAAGGAAATATCACGAAATATTGCTCAGGCTAAGAATAAAACTTCGAGGAAAAAATAGAGTTTCGTTGTCGTTGTGTAGGGTATCGTATGGTCGGCCCCGTCCGACTTTACTGCTCCGCTCACTGGTTTAATATACTTTTGACAAGGTCTATTGTATACGTAGATTTTTTTAAATACATTTCTTCAAAGTCTATTATAAGCGTCGACTTTATCAATATATTTTTTCGAGTACTATTATAAGCGTGGATTTTTAAATATTTGTTCAATGTATAGTATAAGAGTGGATTTTTAAAATATTTTTTCAAGGTCTAACAAGCGTGAATTTTTAAAATGTCGTTTTGCAAGTTCTATTATTATTGTGGCTTTTTGTAAATATATTTTTTCGAGGTCCATTGTAAACATCGATTTATTAAATATATTTTTTCAATGTCTATTAAAAGCATCAGTTTTTTAAATCTTTTAGGTCATTTTAATTTTTTTAAGATAAACCTTGAGCATTGTTTTTTATATTTTTTTGTATCGAAAATATAAGATTCTGTTTGAATTTTGTCACTAATTTCAATTTCATATTTTTGCAATTTTTCCTCTGAACCCTAACAAATTTATCAATTTCACACTCAAATCCACGAGGAACTTAACTCATTAAAAAATATAAAACAGCAATTTAAAATCATGATTATATAATAAGGGTTAACCGCATAGCATCATTAAATTATGCGCCACACTGTGCCGCGTCCTTCCGCGCTGCCAGCGGTCGTTATGGCAGAAAATTAATTTGTATCATTTTGAACCGCAATTAAAATGCTTTTCATATTTTTCATAACAAATAATTCCATAATGACGCTTTCAAGGACACCATTACTTCCCCTCTCCTTTTCCCATTACTTTCTCTTTTATCATATAAAAACCTTATTTTGTTGTTGCTGTTTTCGCCCAAAAAAAATATGACTTTGAAATAAAACAAATGCCAAACAACAAAGCAAGCAAGCGCCAGCACCAATCTTATCTCGAAGTCGATTTTCCCGCAGACAAAAAAAACAACAGAAAAAAATGACGAAGAATAATTTCGCACCACAATGGTGTGCCGTTTATGAGATCATTTAAATGAAGCCTTCAAAGGCTGCTGCCAAAAATAATAACAGCTGAAAAAAACAAACCTAAAGACCAACAAAACATTTCAATGGCCATTGTGGGATGACGTTGTTTTGTTGCTGTCGCCGAACCAGATCTCAGTCCATAACATTCCTCTAATCATTGTAAAATGTAAATAATGGTGGGTGGTTGGCTGAATGGTCGATTGGATGTTTAATGTTTGTGCTTCTTTTGGTTGAAGGCAATAGCAATAGCAATGCAATCACCTCCATCTAACCACTCCCTCACCGAATTGTTCAAACCAAAACGAAGAAGGCGAGGAAGAAGCCACAGAACAAGAAGAAGTTTACAAAACAAGGAAACCCAAAATGTAAACGAACGTTTGAACATATTCATGGCCTGAAAGAACAGCTTTTTGTAATCTACATAAACAAGTTTTTTTTTTGTTTTGTTTCTTGCCGATTCTGTTTTGCTTCACCAGCAAAGGAACTAGGATGAGACTCGAATGGAGAAAAAGAAAAAGAAAGATTTTTCTAATAAGAAAAGTTTTTGCGAACAGACATTGTTCACCTACACTATGGGATGAATGGAGAATCGAAATGGTCTAGATTTTTATTACGTTTTTTCTATAAGACCCTAAAAAGGATGTACTCCTAAGAGAAGATCATATTTTATTTTTCTTGAAGATGAACTCTTGCTTCAAAAATATTTTATCTATAGAAAACATTCAAATGTCACCCGGGACACCTTAGGAAAATCGTTAGAATATTTTCAGAACATTTTTATTTCCACAGAAATCCCAATCATATCCTTTAAAAGGACATAAGTCATGTAAAACGTCTTCCATATATTGAACTGTGTACTCTCTTCTACAGGAAGGAAAGTGGTCATTAAAAAGTGTCTTTAGAAAAAAAGCCAGCCAGAAGACAGACGGACAATGTCTAAATCGACTGCAAATTTTCTGAAACGGATTTGCTACATAGAAACCAATATTTCGATGAGGCACATTTTCACCGCATCAAAGTGTATATACCGTCATTAGCCATAAGGTTGAGGGTATAAAAACAAACACAGAAACTAAGCTTTCAGTACATTTCATCCTTTAAGGGCCCCCCATTCTCGGGGTCAAAAATTTTTATGATTTAATTCGAATCTACACTAATTCAAGAATGTCCCTACAAAATTTCAAGTGAAAATCTCAAGAACTCTTGAAGATATAGCCGATTTATTGTGTCAGCATCAAGTGACGGCTAAAGGGCTTCTCAAACTTTAAACGCGTTTTTGTCTTTTGCGAATGGCTGGCACGATAACTCAAAAACTAATAACCCAATCGATTCCAATTTTTTACACGTTTCTCTGTGAGTGTACTGCTATCGTATGAACTAGGATAAAGCCAATCGGTGAAGATCTTCCTTATTTCTTATCTTGGTTTTCGGTCACAAATCGGCGATTTTCCAAAAATATTTTTTCAAGGGTCCGCCATTTTGTTAATTTTAGAGCGTAGTCAATAATCCTAGTTCATACGAGAGGCAGACATGTGCTCTTTTTAACACCGTTGGAATTTTCAGACTGTTTTTGTAAATTATTTTTCTTCTTTTTTAAATCTTCAAATATATATGCGCAAAGTTACAAACCTTAACAAGCATTGGTATTCATTTACCAGCCCATTTAAAATCTTAATAATAAATAATCGAGAATGGGGGGGGGTGTTCCCTTAAATATCATCCGATATTTACCAAAAATTATAACCGTGGTACGGTCAAGGACTTATCGCAAAATTTCCTAGTCATCAGCCCGAAATTTCCTCCCTCTAGCATGGTAATTGTAAATATTTATGTATACATCCCACATCCGAATAAATAATTCACTATTAACTATAAAGATTACCCGCTCCTCTTGGATATACTATCAACTTCTAGGGTCTATGTCCTACCTCATAGAATACAAATTTTGTAATTTTTAGCAAAAAAGTTTGGATCCATTTGACTCGCTATCATGCTTTATCTTTGGTCAGACACCTTTCTCTGTGCAATATGTTGTGATATTCGGGTGATCTCTAAATCGACCAGAAAAACAGATAAAAATAAAGTTTGGACAGATCTAAAGTACATTTTTTAGAATTACCTCAGATTTTCTATCTGAAGATGTTCTCAGTCATGTCTCATGTCTCACAAAATATAAGCTTCTTTTTAAACAAGTCATGCCCATTTATAGTAGTCATTGAAGAGTTGTCTATAAAAATTCTCAATTTTGCTCACTATTTTGGAAGTGTATGGATCTGTTAATGTCTGATTTTTTATTTATTCCTCCATTTATATCTTGACCCATCCAAATTCTATCTTGTTCCATATGCTAATATGATTAGAAACCTCTCTGAACGTGATTTTTCCTCTTATTATAGGAGAGTGTGAATAGGTCAATAGAAAACATTCAATATTATTTTCCCTTACGAAGTGCGAACAGCAAGATCGTGGAATTATTGGCTATATATAGATCTGACGACCTTATACGAAAATTCCTACTAATTATGCAGAACAGTATGTGTCGTATTGAAGATCAGCGTCAATTACAAGATTCGTCATGAGCCTGAAAGCGCTATGTCATCAAGATACGACCCGTCGTGGGACATGTATGTCCGTCCGCCTGTCCATTATAATTTGTAAACACGATACAGGCCACAGTTATGGACCGATCTTCACGAAATTTTGCATGTAGGACGGGTTCGGACCAAGGAAACCCATATTGTACCAAACCCCTAGTGGCCACAATTATGACCCGAACATCACAAAATTTTACAGAGAGAATGGGGTATAACCATAAAATATGCACGACAGTTTTGATGAAGATCGATCAATGTTTAGCGGGTCAAATGGACCTACAAAAATTGTTTTATATGGCGAATATATTTACTCCTGTATGATATAGACCCGAGAGGTTTATTGTATATACTGGAGGTGTGGTGGAGGCGTGGTTGATCTTTAAACTGATACCAATTATATATAGGGCATCTATTTCACGCTGGTCAATTTGAAATTTTACACGAAGTTTCGGCTATGGTCAAGGACGACTCTTATATCATTAAATGGGGCAAAAACGTAATTTTTGTGTGTGTTTTCAAGTCCCTCTAAATGCGACAATAATAAACCGAACATTAAAACATATGGGGAAGGGAATATGGCTAACAAATTAAAATGGCTCTTTTGATCGGACAATATTTAGCGGGTCAAATCAACCAATACATTTCGGTGTAAAATTATGTGTTCATGTTCAAATGTTCAACTTATGGCGTAAATGTTCACCCCGCGAAAAAAGAGTAGCTGTTGATCTCTAATCGGCCAAGAGGGTGTAAATATCACGAAATATTGCCCAGGCACGGAATATAGATCCGCAGAACGTTTGTGTTCCGTGGTAGTTGTGTTGGGTATCATATGGTCGGTCCGGTCCGAAACCCCCTATAATAAAATCCTCGTTAATTTTAATATACAACTCACTGGAATATTTTTATGAGCCACTGTATGTTGTTTTGCAAAAATTGGCTAGCGGTACCCAAAATTTACAAATAAATATGTACACACATACATACATACTTTCGCAACCGCTAGCCAAAGCCCTTTGCTGCCTTCCAATAACATTGGAAAACATAAGTAGGCTTTAAAAAGCATAGCGGGCAGCAAAGGAGTTAGTTCTCGTTCGGCATTACATGCAACAGCATTCCCCCCGTGATCGTGACACAAATTACAAACAGAACACATACAAAAAAACAAAGTGATTTACAAACATACAAATTTTGAATTTAAATAAAAAAAGTAACATTGAAACAAATACACTACAAATTGAATTACACATCACACAAAAAAATCACATTTTGTAAAAATATTTTATACACATAAAATATGTTAATATCTACACAAAATTAAACAAAACAATTGCAAAAACACATGAACTACACAAAATTACAAAAAATTAATTACACATAAAAATTTAAATATTGTACATATACACGAATTACAAAATCAATGTTAAAATACAACAAAACATATCACGTATTCATATATTGAAAACAAGTAAATTACAAGAATTACAATAAAATTACAAAACACAAAAAACAAATCTTATAAATAACAAGGCAAAAAACAAAAACACGGTTTGTACAATAAACATTGGTCCATGCGAGCCAGATTGTGTTTTTTTAAATAAATAAAAAAATTCTGGAAAAAAAAATCAAAATAATAAGTTAAAAGAAAGTGGAACTGGAACTGACAGTTCATTATAGTGAACCTGAGTGAATTGAACCAGCACAAATAAATAAAAGAAATACCAGTGATAGTGGAACAAAAATTGAACGTCACAAAACAAAAGAAAATAAAAACAGTGATATAACAAAAAAAAGAAACAGTGACAGAACAACAAACAGTGAAAAAAAAATAAATAAAATACAAATAACAAAAAGTGAATACAAATACAAAAACTGAAATTACAAATAAAAAAAATATATAATACATTGAAGTGGACAACAACAACAACAGTGAGAGACATTCCAATTTTGAAACAACAAAAGGCGCCAAGCAAGAAAAGGAGCAACCGAAGAAGAAGAAGAGTACAGAAGTGGAACAACAGAGACCAACACACAGGGTAATCACACACACAAACACACATTTCCAGTACTAAAGAGAGAGGATCAAAGTGAGTACCCATGAAATTTGAAATTTGTTGTTGGGGCGAATTCAGGCATGCAGGGTTCGGAAACATTTGGCACCGACCTGTAATGTCTCTGATGAAGCACCTGTGAATAATTTGACACTTTTGGACAAAATTACCCAAAATCACACATATTGAATCGAGGACTGACGTTGACCCTAGCGAGCAGAGGGAATACACACATACGTCCACCTAGACACATATACACACAAACCTAGTTTTTTGAACAAATTACATACAAACTTTGCAAGTTTTGGGAATTTTTTTGTCTAAATTTGGAAAAAATTGGAAATCTCAGTGGAGAGATTGAAGTCGAGAATACCTCGAAAAAACACATACACAAATTATTGAACTTTGAAACAGAGAAATTTGGTCTCTTGTGGAAAACACATAACAATCTTGAGAGTAACTTTTGTGGAAAAAGTTGAGCATATTTAGAACTTTTGTGGAAAATTTGGAATTTTTTTTTGGAAAATTTGGAATTTTTGTGAAAAAAATTGGAATTTTTAGAACATACGCTCTCTCTCTATACTCTTTGTCCGTCTGAATTTGGAATTAATTTTTTTTTGGAAAATTGACCCGCCATTTTTGGATTTTTTACATTAAACTGGTTTTTACACCATATTGGATTTGGGAAAAATTACTGACTCATACCAATACATAATATAATTGGATTTTTTGGAAAATTTGGAAATTTTTTGGAATCCTTATTATATATAAATTACATACATAAAATACAAAGCGTTTATATATAAATTATGGCGCAATTTTCGGCGTCATAATTTACCGACACATACATATTTTCTGGAACTCATACTATTTTACATCAATACATAATCGCCATATTAAGATTTTTTGGCGGAATTTTTCGGCGTCGTACTTTACATTTACATATTTTCTGGAGATACATACTACTATATATTATATACCAATACATAATCGCCATATTACGATTTTTGGTGGAAAATTTGGCGTCATCGCAAAACATACAATTTTCATGAAATCCATTTGTTGAACAAAAATAATTGAAGGTTATAAAAACTTATATTGGCAACCTCAATTAAGTTATTATAACACTTGGATATTCATGACACTACTATTGAAATTTTTTGAACAAAATTTTTTATTGGCTTTTTGGAAAAATACTGATTTGCGTCAAGAATATTTGTTAATTACAACAAATATTTGAACAGAAAGTTTAACCTCTAAAACTTTTTGTCTTTGCTACAAACTAAAATCCTCCTGCAAGTGGAATTTTAAGCGATTTTAGACATCGTTGAAAACTTTTAAAATTTTTTTTGGATAAATTCTTCGAAACTTTATTTACTTTGGAAAAAACTTAGAATATTTTTTGCAAACCGACATACAACGTGGATTACAAAACACCATTTAAAATTCTGGACAACTTTGTGGATTTTTTAACCTTTTTTGGAAAAAATTAAAAACTTTATTTCGTATCGCAACCCATCGAACAATTTGGATTGGAATTACCCACTGAAATTTTTTTTTGGAGAATTTTTTCGATACTTTTGAAATTCTTGGGTTATACTTGCAACATTTTTTACAACTTAACACACACTTCTTTTTGGAAACTATTACTGAATTTCTTTTGAGAATTTTATTGGAGATTTCAACTTGGATTTTGGATTTTAAATTCACATTAATATTTTTGGCAACCCATAACAATTTTGGTAACCCAACATACTTTTTTTGGATTTTGGAACAAATTTTTAAATTGTTAATTTTGCATAACTCTCGTTTGGTGGACAGACAGAGTTGCTTGATAAATGTTTTGACGTTTTTTTCTCTACATTTGGAATTTTTTCTGAAATTTATTGGATTCGCTTTTTAATATTGTCTTTGAACTGCAACATATTAACAAAGTCAAAATATTCTTTTTTCGGCTTGAAGAAGAAATATTTGTTTCGATTTTTTTTCCTTTCACTCAACTCAATCGTAAATCAAAGAACACACACTCAGACTCAAAAAATTCACTTTGTCCTTGGTCAAATAATTTGGGAATTAACCTCAAAATTTTACACCGTAAAATTCTTTGAAAACGTTTTTTGAACCCAATAACTTACTTCCTCGAGATTTGAGCAACTTTATCATATTCTTGCAAGGCAAAAATTTGTTATAGAGTCAAACGCTCAACATTATCAAGATGGAAAAACGTATGCGTGAAAAATTTGCAAACTGCGTAAACGATCTGCAGGATTTTGCTTCAATTTTCTCAATTGCAAAAACAGATGAGGACGTACATTCTTTGGAGGCTACAAGAGTGGAGCTGAATTCAGTTTATGATCAAGTGAAGCGAGCGTATGTGGAGTGCAGGGATCATGTTCCAGAAGCCGATGAGAAACCAATAGACAAAAATAAACTGAGAACACATTATTTGGAGGCAATTGATACTTATAAAAAGGCGATAAGTTCAATTAATGGACAAATCCAGACCATCAAGCAGCAATTGGAGGAAAAAACCAAACGGGAGTCTCAAATGGAGCAGAAACAAAACACAGAAGCCGATTTTGCCCCGATATCTAGATTACCACCATGCGATACCGACTCTTTTAAAGGAGGATACAATGCGTGGCCGACTTTTCGGGATTTATTCTCTGCTATTTATATTCAGAATTCTAAATTGAGTAATGTGGAAAAGCTATTTCATCTTACACAGAAGACAACGGGAGAAGCACGAGAAATAATAAGTCATGTTCCTTTAACAAATGACGGCTTTGGATTGGCTTGGAAACTTCTAACAGATAGATACGAAAATCGAAGGATGCAAGTGAACGAGCAAATAAAAATACTGTTTAATTTGCCAAATGTTACAACAGACTCTAGTTCAAGTATTGAAAAATTACAAAGAGCAGTCACTAGTTGCATACAGACTTTGGAAACATTAAAAATCGAAGTATCTGGATGGGATCCAATTCTTATATACCTATGTTCCAGTAAACTTCCCAGATCTTTTCTAGAAGATTTTGAAAATTCACTTGAAGACTGCAAAACTTTACCATCATGGGATGATTTTAACAAATTCTTGACTCACAAATTTAAAACTTTGGAATCCGTTGGGAACATTAAACCAAGCTTTTCAAAATATGGCCAAGGAAAATCGGATCCAAACAAAAGGATGAAATATACCAACAGTTTTCAAACAAATATTATCCCGAACTCGAAAAATACAGGGAATAGGAATAACCCAAATTCTCAGCAACCAAAACAAGCTTACCAAAATACTTGTCAAATCTGCAAAGCAAATCATTTTATTAGAGATTGTCCACAATTTCAATCAAAAAATGTGAATGACAGAATTCACGTTGTGAAAATGTCACATTTATGCTATAATTGCCTTTCTTCAAATCACGGAGTTAAGGAATGCAAGAGTCGTTTTGGCTGTAGGAACTGCAGTCAAAGACACCACACTTTGCTACACAAGGGAACGGAAACCCAACTTGCAATACAACCCCTAGATAGAGATGAAGCACGCCCTAGTACAAGTGCTGCAGCTCTTACCACACTTATACAGTCCACATCGAATAAAGAACCAGAAAATATTACCACATTAACTCTGCAGGATAAAGGAAATAATCCAACAAATCCCAGAGACACATTACTTTTCACCGCAATTGTACAAATAGAAGCAAACGGTCAGTTTTATAATGCAAGAGCAATTATTGATTCTGGATCTCAGTCATCTTTTATAACTGAAAAATTGAAGAATCGATTGAATTTACCAACAAAGCGAAATCTCGTACATGTTACAGGAATCAATCAAATTATTTCGGAGACTTCTGCTAAATCATGCCTTTTTACATTACGTTCAAGATTAGAACCCAACTTTAAATTGGAAGTTTGGGCACCTGTATTAAAGTCATTACCCTCAAATTTACCACCTTATAACTTGGATAAAACTCAACTGAGAGATGCTTCAACTTTGGATTTAGCAGACCCTAAATTTTATATAAGCCAACCAGTAGATCTTCTAATTGGAATGGATATTAGCCCACTTATATTTACAATGGGAGCTCCTATGAAGTCAATTGGAAGTTTGCTGGCACAAAAAACTGTTTTTGGATGGATTATTGGCGGACCATTAGCAGATGGTACACAAAATAAGAGACAAATTACACTTTGCAATACTATTTCATTGGAGAAAATACTCACACGTTTTTGGGAGGTGGAAGAGACCCCACCTGCGAACAAAATGTGAAGAACTTGGAGATTCTAGAAATATTGCACTTGCTCAATTTTATAGGATGGAAAGAAAACTTTTGAAAACACCTGAAATCAAAGAGGTTTATGACAAAACCATCCTAGAATATCTCGAGTTGGGACACATGAGGAAGATTTCCCAAAATGATATTAACAAAACTCCCAATTACTATTTACCCCATCATGCAGTTATAAAACCTGAAAAAATTACTTCAAAACTTAGAGTGGTTTTTAACGCATCAAGTCCCACATCGAACAAAAAGAGCTTGAATGATAATTTATTTGCGGGTCCAATTTTACAACAAGATATTGTTTTGCAAGTTTTGAAATGGAGATTTTTTATATATGTTTTCAACGCCGATGTGACCAAAATGTACCGGCAAATATTTTTAAACCCCAACCAAACTCAATTTCAAAGAATTTTGTTTCGAAAATCGCCTAGTGATCCAATAGAAGACTATGAATTACTTACAGTCACTTTTGGAGTAAACTGTGCGCCGTTTTTGGCATTACGAACACTCATGCAATTGGCAGAAGACATAAAAGATATGTACCCATTAGCCTCAAAAATAATTTCGGAAAATTTATATGTCGATGATGTGTTAGCTGGAGGACACACAATACAAGAAACAATTACTTCTCGAAAACAACTTATTGCTGCCATGGAATCTGCAGGATTCGAATTAATGAAATGGGCAGCAAATGACTCACAAATTATTGAAGATTTGTCAAAGGAAAAATTGCTCCCAGTAAATTTGCTTGATATTTCTGAAGACGCATCTACCAAAACTTTAGGCATTCGATGGAATATATCGGGAGATTTCTTTACTTTCACACCTCCAAACATGGAAAATAGAAATTCCTATACAAAACGGGAAGTACTTTCTACCATAGCCAAATTATTCGATCCTTGTGGTTGGCTAGCCCCAATTGTTGTAGTAGCTAAACTCGTTATGCAGCAAGTTTGGCTGGATAAGATAAACTGGGACGACATTTTAAAACCCATTACTATGCTGAATTGGAAAAATTTCGTAAAAAATAGTGGTGATATTGAAAATCTTAAAATTCCACGATGGATTCATTACTCTCCAAGCAGCAATATTGAAATACATGGATTTTGTGACGCTTCG